>NC_029793.2:136333038-136362997 GCF_000816755.2 Arachis ipaensis | reverse complement strand
ATCTTCAGGAAAAAAAAAGTTTAAAGATGAAATTATTAAAAATATTTTGAACGAAAATTAAAGCCAGTTGAATTTAAATACGAATTAGATAGATAATATTGCATAACAAACCGATAGTTAAAATAAATCAGATCCCAAAACTATTTTTTTTTTTAAAAAAAAAAACCCTAAATCAAATAATATAATGCATGTATTAGGATGGTGTAAGTTTTGTCTATTTTGCTTGGGTCTTTTTCTGTTTTTGAAATTCAAGGCTTATCTAAAAGAAACACAATTATTTTCTGTTAATTAAATATTTATTTCAATAATAATTTGTTAGAAAAATTTTTTACAAGAGACAAGGAAAAACCTATGTGTATATATCTCATGTGGCTACCGTACATGTGGATGAAAGATTGAAAGCCAAGACGACACCTTCACATACATATAATTATTTCATCGATAGCATTTAGCTATCAATTGATTAAGATTAGAGATTAGAGATATATGTAACATATAATTCAAAGTCAAGATATAGACTTGAATTTGTACAATTTGTGTAGTATAGTCACTGTAATTAACAATTCGGCTGTTTCTTTTATACTTTTCAAAACACATGTAGGCTGTAGCAAAAATAATAATGAACTAACCCCATCCCCATTTTAATTTTTTCTTCCACCGCCAACCAAAGATGTAATGAATAATAATAATTAGGATCTAGTTTTAATTTCCACCTCAACTCAGATACCGCATCATTGGAAATTGAACTTGCAATAATTTGGTCCATCTTTATATCATTACTAGCCACTCACCATTATATAAATATATAGTAGTATTATCTATATGGAAATTGACAACCAAATTAGGTTAAAGCTTATGAAGCATTGAATTATGTCTACCAAACTGGAAAATCTCAAGAAGTTAACTTTGGACAAAGATTCTTATATATATATTTTACTTGTTCCTCACACTTTCGTGGACTACAAAATGGAAGCATCGATTTCACACCAACTAACGAATTAACGAGATAAAATAAAATGAAATATTAAAATTTTAATTTTTGTATTTTATATGTTTTTTATATCTTATTTTCAGTATCTTGTCATGTCCTATTTTTAAAATTAAATACAACTGTTTTGATGGTTACCTAAAACTGGGTTGCCTTTGGGCTTGTAAGTAAGGCCCAAATCCTCAATGGAGCGAGTTTCGACTTGTCCTATGTCGTGTGTCCGTCGTCCGAGTTGTTTGTGAGGAGGTGGGGGTGGTACCTGCAAGACACTCTGATGTCTAAGTCAGCAAGGGTTTAGTAGGTTTAAATGTGTTGGAACTTAAATGTATCTGAGTGTGTCAAGGTATTTATAGGAGATGAACCAATAATCACCGCTGAAGTAGTTCCACTTCTTATGGTGGATAACCGCCCCTTTATCTTAGGGTGCGTGTGGTTGGGAGAATTATGAATAATTCCTAGGAATTTTAAGATGGGAATATGTCTATGTTTGGTTCAAAGTTTGAAAAGCTATTTTCAAGCAAGTTTGATTCTAGGAAATCAAAATACCATCATTTCAATTCCCACCTTCTCCTTGGGTATATGTGATTCCCATGGGAATGGAATCTTTGTAACAAAGTAATACTTGAACCACACACACCCTTAGGGTTGTTGGAATCTCTCTTCTAAAAGTGGGTGAGAGATTCGGAGAAGTAGTTACTTTCGTGGGTAAGCATGAGCTGCCCATTTTCGTCGAATCCGACTTCTATAGGAAGTCGGGTGAGTGATGGAGGCTATTCTTATAGTTGGACCTTTTAATTTTATTGGGCTTAACTTATGTTTTGGATAAAGGTATAAACATCAGCCTATTTGTCATTACGAATAACTTACATTCAACTAATTAATTAAGTTAAATAAATTATTCGTACGTATATGTTTTACTTGGTTTTATGTATGGAAAAGTATATGGAATCAAGAGGTTACCAGCCAAAAACTAAACAAAACCACATTAATTTATATTAATAATTAATTTTAAATTTTTTAAATTCAAAATTTAAAAATTTAAAATTGATTAAGTAAACCTAATTAAAAACCTTCCTCTTCTCTCTCACATTAACTTACCCACCTCCAACAATCACACATACAAACCTCTCTCTCTCTCTCTCTCTCTCTCTCTCTCTCTCTCTCTCTCACCGTCAGGCCCTCTCCGCCTCCCCACCGCGACCCACTCATCTTCTATCACCGACATCTGGCTCGTCGGATTCACCACCGTCGACAAGAACCGCTTCCCTTTCGTGAACCAGATGTGTTACTGGAGCCGCAAAAACTTATCTTCACTGAAACATGGCTGTCCATTCCATGGCTATGTCCTCAAATTGAAAACCTCTGTTTCATGGAGCACTTTGATCAGTGCCTACGGTCTTTATGGATGTGGTGACCAAGCATTGCAACTTTTTCATGAAATGCAAGAGAGAGGAGTAAAGTCAGACGCAATTACTTTACTCGCCGTATTATCTGCTTGTAATCATGCCAGTCTTGTAACTGAGACGCAACTGGTATTCAAACAAGCGAGTGCAGATTGTAAAATTCAATTAACCTTAGAGCACTATGCATGCCTAATTGATCTTGTTGAAAAGAAATATAAAAAACATTCATTTAATATAAAAAAAATATTCTAATACTTAACAAAAGAAATATCTAGTTATATTTTAGCAAAAATAATTAAATATCTATAAAATTTAAAAAAAAATATGAAATTCTTAAAGAGATAGAGACATTCACATTTGCAATACAAAAAAATTCGAAAAATATATAAAAGAACATCCATTTAGTATGAAAAAGAAACATTCTGATATTTGGCAGAAGAAACATTCATATATATTAATTCGTAGAGATTTTGAATTCACCCAGAAGTATTTGGCTGGTTTTTGACTAATACCATCTTGGTTCCTAGCATTGTTGTTTATGTATATATCACAATATATAAAGAAGGAATCAAAATTGTTACCGATTAGCCAAGTTGCCAAACTTAGCAAGCTAATTACCGAGTTAATTACAGCTTTACTTCTTTGTATATAAAAAAATTAGAGCAACTAGACCTAGTTAGTTGAGTGAGTAGAGATTATGTTACAAGTTAGTTTTTTTGGAGTCAGAGAGTTCTATTACATTCGCCCTCCAAGTTGCTCCCTCACTGAATGATCCTTTTGTATCTTTGCTTCTTTCTCATCTCATCTATAACTTCTTTTTCTTCTACTATACTAAATTCTCTTGCTATCTAGACAAATTAACTCATCTCAAATTCTTTCACAAAAATTATAAATTGACTTAAATAGTTCTTACTAATCTAAATACAGTGTAAATAGAAGATGCACCTCCATTTATATGTAATTTGATTTATTCAGATATCATAGGTCTTATTCATGAATAAATGCTACTTCTTTACATTGTAAAAAAAAATATTATTGGAACGTATGTTATCCTCTTCTAACTTTTCAATGTGCAAATTAAAGCCATCTCAAAGATTTTCCAAGCTCATACTTTCCAAGCAAATAGTAAAGCACTTAAAAATAAATACATACATTCACCGCATACAATAAAAAAAAAGGCAATTACTCAAATGAAGATGGTAAAAATATTTTCTTATGCATATTTTTAATTTTTAATATGCATATTCGTAAAATATATATACATCCACAAATATTTAGTATCATTGAAATATAAATTCAATTTGTTAATAATATATAAATAATATTTGATATTATAAAATATAAAAGATTAAATATTATATTTGAATAAAATAAATATATTTTTTAAATTAATTTACACCCTTCAATTTTACACTATGTTATGTGCTCTTTTGTCTAGAAACTTTTAAAACGTTCTAATAATAGTTCTCTTAACTTTTTTTCGTTCAAAATGAACAAATTAACTCATTAATATTAAACTTTAAAATCTACATGGATTGAAGTGTTTGTATTTCAGTTCGCATCAGCAGTATACAAAAACAAAACATTTCTCACATTGGTATATTTCTTGTATCAACTCAGATAGACTCGACAAATTAAAGTGTTCCTTAACTTTTAGCTAATTTCGTGACACAATCCATTTACGCAATCTATGTACTCTTGTTAAACATTTCCTAAAATACTTTGTCTTGTTTTGATAATTTCAATTCTCATACTGCCAGATTTTATTTTATTTTATTTTTTTCCAAGTTCATCCACTAAGCTATGTATAGTCAAGTGATGCTTCCCCCTCGGTACGGCAGCTTAGTTGAAATCCTAACGTCACTCGAAATGAATTAGTTGATTATTATTTCTAAGTCTTGATGGAATCATTATAATACTCTTGAAACTGAAAATGAACTTCTACATTGACTGCGTGCAACAAGAAGTAATGCCTTGTTAGCTTCTTTCCTATAATTTTCTATGTTATTTGCAGCCCCACATACATGACCTACTTTTTAGTCTTAGAAAAAGTATAGAAAAAAAATGAAAATACTAAACAACGTGAATAATAATGTGAATAATAGAGTAAAAAAAATTAAAATTAAAATCGTAAATCAGATTATTAATTAATTTTTTTTAATTTCAAATTTTGAAATTTGAAAAATAAGAATTTGCAATTGAACCAAATAATAATTGGCACAGTTACTCCTAATATCACGCTAACCTCTCATTCTCTATTTACGATCTCCGGTCCGCAGTGTCATCTCGGCGCGGCTGCACTTTTCTACTGTCTGGTCCGACACCGCCCAGCTGACAACGCCCAGCTTCTCCGCATTCCGCTTGCGCGCCGTAGCAACGGGGCCGCAGCAGGCCCGTGCGTCCTCATTACCGTTGCCCACCCGTCGCCGACCGTGCAGGTCTCACCACAGGCCGCCGCCTCCCGTCGCGCTGTTCGAGACGCACGTTATCCTCGTCGTCTGTCCTTTCTGTTGCGCTGCTGTTGTTGCTGTGCCGCACCTCATCGATGCCACCCTTCCTCTCACTTATTCGACTCCTCCTCCTTTTTCCATCTCTGGTCGCTGCGCATTCGAGTTCGAAGCTCATGGAGCAGATTCGCAACCTCGCCTAACCGAAGTTGTCGTTGCGTGGTTGCTCCGTCGCCGGATCTCCTCCCCTGCCTCTATGCGTCACCGTCGACTCTTTCCACTCCACAAATGTGCTGGATGTTCAATTTACTAGGTATGTAGATAGTATTTTAATTATTAATTGGATGGTTATTTTGTTCGATTCAGTTTAAGTATATACAATTAACAAATGCTGGATAATTATTTCACTAAGTTGTCGGATGATTATTTTAATAACTACGTGGATGGTTGTTTGATGATAATTCCACGACAGTGATAGAAAAAGGGCTACTGAAGTGAACGATGATGACCGGTGAAGGAGTTTCTAATACCAAAGAGGTGGATGATTGATGAGAGTGGAGTGGCAGACAATTTAAGGTAAAAGAGGGTGTTTGAATGATTTTTTTTTTAAAAAATTTTTATTTTTTTTATATTGAACTAAATTCAAAGCCTATTATTCACGTTGTTTAGATTTTTTATTATCTTCCTAATGGACCAATTAATCTTAGTCTTGATAGATGTATCCATATGTATAATGAGATCTTTGTGTGAATTCCTTGAATTTGGGAGAAGGGGTCATGTGTTGTAGTTTTCAAAATGGCAATGATTCTATATGCCGAAGAATGTGACTCCCCCTATACCCTATAGTTGGTATGTATTAGTGGCATGTTATCAATGGCCACCAAAACATTCAGGTTTATTATGTATATATAGTTAGTTACATCCCCACATAGTCGTGTATTATATTTAGGTTTGTAATTAACAATCAATAGCATACTAAATTATACAATCAACATGTTCATCAACTATATATTATTATTATTATTATTATTATTATTATTATTATTATTATTATTATTATTATTATTATTATTATTATTATTATTATTATTATTATTATTATTATTATTATTATTATTATTATTATTATTATTATTATTATTATTATTATTATTATTATATGTAAATAAATTAATAATTAATATCTAGAGATGTACCTAACCGATATCTTCGGCTAACAAACTCACAACCGAGAACAGGTCAAACACGTCGCAAGTGCCAAGAATCTCGCGCTAACGAAACTCATACATTGATTCACGGTAACAAACTCTAAAAAGCCGAACATTACTCAAACGTCCACTTTTTTCTACCACGCGGTTTATTTAAACAGACGAGCAAACCTCGTCTAAGGCTAGTGAAAAAGAATAATCACTAGCTACTAGAAAAAGTCACTCCATAGCATCAAACCCGGCAGATCCCTTTACTTTTACTTTTGCTTGTTGAAGTTTATATAATCGAGCACTAACTTGGGCATCGGAGTCCTTTTTGCAGTTCCACGCCGAGGTCACCAGTTCCGAGGAGAATACTTCTGAGCCCCTGAGAGACTTCGTAGCCGATCACACTTCGGAAGCCTAATCTCGCAAGGAACATTTGGCGCCCACCGTGGGGCCGAGTTTAATTAAACCCCCTTTATTTCTCTTCCTAGTAATAACACTGTTTCACATACCTCGTGCTCTACTTTTCTCTTCAGAAATCGAAGCATGACGGATCAGTCGGATACCCAACCACATTCTCGGACCAATGCTGATCTCATGGCGGCCAACGCTGTTTTGCTCGCAGAGAATCAGCGCATGGCCGAATTGTTAGCTACACTACAAAATGGTGGCAAAAGGAAAAACGTCAACAAAGAGGCAAATACCGAACAACATGAGGAGCATCAATCAGAATCCAATGCAAAAACAGGGGAAACACCCCTGAAAACAGGGAGACGATGAACTAACCCTTTTTCTGAAGAAATCATGAGTTTTAAAATGCCTCAAAATTTCACACTTCCTATGACTTTGGCACCGTACAAAGGGATCGGAGATCCTAAAGTTCATGTCACGAAATTTGAATCTATGATGTTCTTGAATAGTGACTCCGATCCCATTCTGTGCCGATCTTTTCCCACTTTTTTAGATGGTGCTGCGTTATTATGGTTCTCTAATTTACTTGCAGGGTCAATAACCAGCTTTGACGACTTCTCTAAGTTGTTCATCAATCAGTTTGCAGCCTCAAAGATCTATGTGAGGGACTCGGACTACCTCAGCACGATCAGACAAGGACAACATGAAAGCCTGAAAGATTACATGACACGCTTTACAACAGCCGCCATGGAAATCCCCGACCTCAATCCCGAAGTACAGCTCCACGCCATCAAGAGCGGTCTATGACCGGGAAAGTTCCAGGAGGCCATAGCCGTCGCGAAACCAAAGACTTTGGAGGAATTCCGAGACAAAGCAACCGGACAGATCAAAATTGAGGAGCTGCGTGAGACCCGGAGGAACGAGAAACAACCGCCCCAAAAGGAGGAGGACAAATCTCAAACAAGGGACTCTAAGAGGCCTTTCAGGCTAACCCCGAAGTTTGACTCATACACGAGATTTAATACAACAAGAGAAGACATCCTTAAAGAAATACTACACAACAAGCTAATCAAGCCACCAAGCAGGGCTGGCTCATATCAAGACCAGAGGTTTGTCGACAAATCGAAACACTGTGCTTTTCACCAAAATTTCGGGCATACGACTGACGAATGCGTCATTGCCAAGGACCTCCTAGAAAGACTGGCGAGACAAAGACACCTGGATAAATACATAACCTTCAGAAAGTCAAAATGACTGACATCAAGAGCGAACAACAAACACATCAGACAAACTCATAACACAACCTCCACCGCCAAGAGGAGTTATAAACTGCATCTCAGGAGGATTTGCAAGTGGTGGTCAAACCAACTCGGCATGCAAACGCCAATTCCGAGAAAGGCTAACAATGCAACAAACAAACGAGGCGACAACCCACAAACCACAAACACCGAACATATCTTTCAAACAATTCGACTACCAAGCAAGGACGGACAACCTAGACGATCCGGTGGTAATCTCTGTCCAAGCAGGAGATCTCCTCGTGAAGAAAGTCCTACTCGACCCTGGCAGTAGCGCGGACGTACTTTTCTATTCCACCTTCAAGAAAATGAAGCTCAGCGAACAAGCCATGCTACCATCCTCCGGGGAGCTAGTCAGATTCTTGGGAGAACGTGTATCTATCCTCGGCAGCATATGGTTACAAATAACCATTGGCGACCATCCCCTGAGCAAAACCAAGGATATGCAATTCTTAGTTGTCAACTGCAATAGCCCCTATAACATCATTTTAGGCAGGCCTTTTTAAATTCTTTTGGGGCTATTGTTTCAACAATTCATCTCTGTGTCAAATTTCAGGTACAGGGGGATCAAATAGCCACTATACACTCCGATCATATCGAAACCCGGCAATGCTACAACGAAAGCCTGAAGATAAGATAAAAAAACAATTAGAACGCCAATACCAACAAGGAAATATATGATATCGCCAACGTCACCAGTGTCACTGACCTCGATCCCAGAGAAGATCTTCAAGACAGGCCCGCACCAACAGACGACTTGAAAAGTACAATTAGATAAAAACGATGACCATTTTACTTACATAAGTTGTTCTCTTCTTTCAGGAGCTAAACAAAGAATCATCAACCTACTGCGGGCTAATGCCGACCTGTTTTCTTGGACACTCGCGGATATGCCTGGAATCAACCCCGGCCTCATATGCCACAAACTACAAATTGATCCAAAAGCTCGGCCAATATCCCAAAAGAAGCGAAACATGTGTGACAAAAAAAGAGCGGCTTGTTTGGAAGAAACCCAAAACCTTTTGCGAGCAGGATTCATAGAGGAGCTACGATTTACAACATGGCTCTCGAATATGGTCATGGTAAGAAAAACATCAGGTAAGTGGTGAATGTGTGTAGACTTCATTAACCTAAATAAAGCATGTCCTAAGGACGCTTACCCACTCCCATGCATAGATAAACTGGTAGATAATGTATCAGGATACAATATTTTGAGTTTCCTAGATGCATACTCTGGATACAACCAGATTCTAATGCACCCAAATGATAAGGACAAAACAGCTTTCATAACCGAATTAGGGAACTATTATTATAAAGTTATGCCTTTTGGACTTAAGAATGCAGGTGCCACTTATAAACGCCTGATGGACAATGTTTTTAGCAAACAAATAGGGAGAAGAGGTATTCAAGCAGCTCAGAAAACACAACATGAGGCTCAACCCGGAGAAATGTGCTTTTGGAGTCAAGGGTGGCAAATTCCTCGGCTTCATGCTAACAGCAAGAGGCATCGAAGCAAACCCCGAGAAGTGTGAGGCGATAATCAACATGAGGATTCCTCGGTCAATAAAGGAAATACAACAACTAAATGGGAGACTAGCCGCACTATCCCGCTTCATACCAGCAATATCTACACACTCCCAACACTTCTTCAATGCACTCAAGAAACAAACACGTTTTAATTGGGATACAGATTGTGAAATAGCTTTTCAAAGGTTAAAGACGATGTTATCCTCTCCCCCAATCCTACAGAAACCAAGCTCGGGTAAACCCCTACTCCTATATTTATCAGTAACTTCCAATGTTGTTAGCTCAGTACTCGTGACAGAAGCCAAAGACAAACAAGAGCCAGTTTACTTCGTCAACAAGTCACTGCAAAATGCAGAACTAAGATACCCACTGATGGAAAAGCTAGCTTATGCATTAATACTCACAGCAAGAAAGTTAAGGCACTATTTTCAAAGCAACCAAATTATCGTCAAAACAAATCAACCCCTGAGACAGATCCTAATACGACCCGAGGTCTCAGGAAGACTTACCAAGTGGTCCATAGAACTTTCCGAATTTGACATCATTTACGAACCGAGGTCAGCTATCAAAGCTCAGTTCTTGGCAGATTTCCTAGCAGAACTGATGGACCAGCCAAACCAAGACTATACTTGGGAGCTATATGTGGACGACGCCTCAAATACGGAAGGATCAGGAGCAGGCGTATACCTCACCAACAAACATGATCTTCAAACCGAGCAGTCAATCAGACTCTCATTCCAAACAAGCAATAATTAGGCCGAATACGAGGCATTGTGATAATGAGATTTGCTCGATGGTCTAGATTTTCTTCTTATAGAAAAGAATTACTTCGTTGTAAGCATAGTTCTAAACCAACAAAAAATTCCCACATAAAAAATTTGCGTTGTCACAAGTACAAATCCCAAATAAGAATTAACCGAAGTATTTAGACTCCGGGTCGTCTCACGAGGAATTGCAATGAAGTGTATGCTTATTGGCTATGAAGGAACAAGGGGGTTTGATTTATAAGGGGCGAAAAATAAATGGCAAGAAAAGTAAATCAAGCAAGCAATTAAAGAAAGCAAAATAAAGAAAAGCAATTAATAAAGAGAGACATTCATGGCAAGAATTGAGATCATAGGCCTTCCATCCTAGTCACTAATAACAATAATTAACAAGAATTTATCTTATTATGTCATCCTCAATGATGAAGAAGATATAGGTTATCTTCCATGAGAGAAAGTCTAACAAGACTAGCTAATCTCAATCCAAATGTCCTAATCAACTCACTAATTGGATTAGCAATAGATTAGAGTCAATGAAAATGATATTAACTAACAACTCTAGATCACCAACATAGGTTGGGTTTTCATGACTCAAGATTGCCTAATTACTCTTTCCAAGCCAAGAATGCTCAAAGTCTACTCTAAAACCCAACCAAACATTTTGTCAAACACTTAGTGGGTAATAAAGGAAAGCATGGTAAATATGCAAGAATAATAAAATCTAACAACTACCAATTGCAAGGAGAGTAAATCAACAACTTAATTCATCAATGAAAGAAACATCAACATCAAATTGCATTAAATGTAACCCAAATCCAACATGAGTTCATCATCACAAAAGAGAGCAAAGAGGGAAATTAACACTACAAACCATGAGAATAAAAGATTAGAAGCAAGAATTCATAAAGGAAATAAGATGAAAACATGAGATTGAACCTAGATCTAGAAGAGATTAACTTAACCTAGCCTAATTCTAGAGAGAATAGGGAGCTTCTCTCTCTAGAAACTACTCTACATGATGCTAACACTTCAAACAATTGCTCCTCCTTTGCCCCAGCTTGAATTTTGCATGAAATAGCATTAGAAATGAGTTAGATTGGACCTAAAATGCTCTACAAATCGCTGGCCACGATTTCACTTTAGTGAATCACGCTGCTCCATCAGCACGCATGCGTACAGTGCATGTGTGCGTCTTTAAACGTGAATAAACTATGGCAAATTTTATATCATTTTGAAGCCCCGGATGTTAGCTTTCCAACATAACTGGAACCGTCTCATTTGGACCTTTGTAGCTCAAGTTATGATCGATTGAGTGCAAAGAGGTCAAACTTGACAGCTTTACGGTTCCTTCATTTCTTCATGAGTTCTCCCACTTTGCATGCTTTTCTCCTCACTTCTTCCATCCAATACTTGCCTTATGAACCTGAAATCACTCAACAAACATATCAAGGCATCGAATGGAATTAAAGTGGATTGAATTTAGCTATTTTAAGGCCTAAAAAGCATGTTTTTACATTTAAGCACAAATTTAGGGAGAATTACAAAACCATGCTATTTTATTGAATAAATGTGGAAAAAGGTGATAAAATCCCCCAAATTAAGTACAAGATAAACTACAAAATTGGAGCTTATCACATTGCTCGCCGGATTACGACTAGCACAATCCCTAAATATAACACACCTCCAAGTCTATTGTGACTCACAGCTCGTCGTATAGCAGGTAACAGGACATTTTCAGGTAAAAGATCAATTATTAGAAAAATATCATACACTGGTAAAGACCTCATCCCCCAATTTCATTCAATACAAATCACACATATAGCTCGGGAACAAAACACCCGAGCAAATGCATTATCAAAACTAGCGACAACTTGGAAAAACATGCATGAATCTATTATATCTCAACTAACCCTCGCTGAACCAAGTTTCAGCAAAATGATATTATTCATATCACAGGATCAGGACTGGAGAACACCATACAAAAGCTACAAACGGGAAGTATGCCAACAACAACCAAGGACCCCAGAGCATTTAAAAGGAGGGCAGCGTCTTTCACACTCATAAGGACCGACCTATACAAAAGAGGTTTCTCGCAACCCTTCTTACAATGCCTAAGTGCAGACGAAGCAAAAGTCACCATGGACGAAGCCCATGAAGGAGTGTGTGGCAACCATACCGGGGGAATGAGCTTAGCATCAAAGATAGCACGAGCTGGATATTACTGGCCGACGATGAGAAAAGATTGTATCAACAAAGTAAAAAGATGTGATAGTTGCCAAAAGCACGCATCACTAATACATAACTTGGCCGAGCTATTACACACCTCGGAGGTAAGCTGGCCGTTCGACAAATGGGGGCTTGACATCCTCGGTCCGTTCCCCAAAGCCCCCGGCCAGGTGAAATATTTAATTGTAGCAATTGATTATTTCTCAAAATGGATCGAGGCCATGCCTTTGGCAAAAATAGGAGCCGATAAGGTCCGATCTTTTATTTGGAAAAATATTATTTGCCATTTCGGTCTATCCCAAGCCATCATAACTGACAATGGTCGGCAGTTTACCAACCAAAACCTGGCAGAATTTCTACAGGGTTTTCAGGTTAAACATCATTTCTCATAAGTGGAACACCCACAAACAAATGGACTCGTCGAGGCCGCAAACAAAGTAATCTTAACTGCACTAAAAAAGAAGCTCGGCGATGCCAAAGGCGAATGGGCCGACCTAATACCAGAAATTCTATGGAGTTATAATACAACAAAGCAAACCACAACACAAGAAACTCCCTACCGACTTGTCTACGGAGCGGAAGCAGTTATCCCAGTCGAAATTGCCATCACATCAACAAGAGCAGCAATCGCACAAGCAACCGACAATACCAGCACTAGACAAATAGAGTTAGACACAATCGTGGAAGATAGAGCTAAAGCCGATCTAAGACACAAAGCTATGCAACAAATAACGCAGCGAAAGTACAACAAAATGGTCAAGCCCAGAACGTTCGCCGAACATGATCTTGTCCTATGACGAACCGAAGAAGCAAGTAAACCACAATCCCATGGAAAGCTTGCCGCAACATAGGAAGGACCTTACCGAGTTATAAAATACTCGGCAAAGGAGCATACAAGCTCCAAACACTACAAGGGATCAATATCCCTGGAATCTGGAATGTATCTTCATTAAAGTCTTACTTATCCTAACATGATATGGGCAAGGGGAGACACTCTTTTTCCTACTCACAAGGTTTTTCCCACACTGAGTTTCTCTTGGAGAGGTTTTAATGAGGTCCCCCACCCCATATCATATCTATGTATATCAATCCAAATGCAATAAACAAATATTTTACAATACATATGCGCGCATTTCGATATCAAACCCTCATCGGGTACAAAATCCATACAAGTCTCGAAAACTACAAAACAACAATCTAAACCCTTCAAGGGGTACAAACTCCTAACCTAACAAGTTTCAAATTCAAAAAATACAAATTAGACATTCAGAATACAAATAGATCCTCTAATCTCCACCCTTCTCAACCGACACGCTCTCGTCTTGATTCCCGGCCGACGTCCCATCATCCATAAGTCGACCATCACTTACAATCTTCGTCACATCAAGCAAGCTGACATCAACCTCAGGAGCAACCACACCAATCTGAGCAACAGCACGATCGAAACCCATCATGAACACAGCCAATACCTTTTCCTGAAGTTCAACAACCCTCGACTTCAATCCTTCATTCTTGGCAAGATCCGCCTCCAGATCTCCCTTCATCTTTTTAACCTCGGCATCGGAAGCTTTCGCCTTTTCCCTCAAGCTCTTCAACTCAGCCCTCAACTTTTCCAACTTCGAATCTCTCTCCTGCAACAACTCTTTCAGTTTCTTCATAGCAACAACATTATGCGCTTCCAAGATGGCGTCAAGCTTAGACGTCCGCCCAATAGACAACAATCGAGTACCAATAACCTTAAAAAAAACAAAGACATTACAACACAAAAAATAAAATGCAAACAAATACAATTACCAACTAACCTCCAGATAACGAGCAACCCCTATCTTCCCAGCTTCATGAATCATTTTCATATCAACATCAACTTGAGCCACCTCATCAGCCACCGCCATGAAAGAATACGAGGCTGACCATATGGAATTCTTCGGCCCATCCTTATACCCGTGCAAAACAAGCTGGCTCTAATGCGCGGACTTAATTTCCTTGGTTGAGAACATAGCTTCATCCTCCCGTTGATCAGTCAAACCCACAATCTTTGAAGGACCCCTACCCCTTTTTCTCTTCAAGAGAATCTCCTGCTCAACGGACCCACCTTTTTCCTTAACCACGTTAGTAGATGAACCCTCCTTCTCTTTTTTCTTAGATTTATTAACGTAAGCCTTAAGGTTGGCAGTCATCAAAGTTGACGCCTTTTCACCTAACACCATAACAAAACTCAGTCAAAAATTAAATATAGCAAGAAACCAGAAACACAAAGAGACAAGATATACCTAAATACTCATCTAAGGCTTCTCTATCCCCTTCAAGTCTCAACAGAGCAGAAATAGAAAGTAACTCAGCCGAAGACATCACCGAAATCAAGAACCCAATGATATAATCCTCACTCCTTACCCTCTTCTCACATTCTAACACCTGCCTAGGTTCAGCCAACCAAAACACAGAAAACCTCTCCTCCATTAGGGAGTTAAGATAGAACGGGTAACAATCTTCACATACCAGAACCTTAACAAACATTTCCTTAAAATCCTTGAAAGAGGACTTGTACAAACTAAAGATTACCCGGCCTGGATGACTACTTAAGTTAACCTAACCCCCCTTCCACACCCCCTTCGCCTGGAACAATGAAAAGAAAACCCCCAATGAGGGGTAACACCCCAAATACTCTATCAAACATTCAAAGGCACGAATGAAGGCCCATGAATTAGGATGCAGCTGTATGGGGGCGCAATTCAGCAGCGACAGTACACCACACTCAAAATCAGTAAAGGGGAAGCGAACCCCAAGCTCAGTCAAAATGCATGTATAAATATAGAAGTACGACCAATCACCCATTTTCTCGCACACTCTATCATTTTTACTACAAGGTAAGAACTTCACTCTCAGACTGTCACCACCCCTGACCCACCTGGCATCATTCAGTTGAGACAACATTTTCACAGTATCAAATACAGACACCCGTGACTTAACATCGCTATCAACCTAACCATAAGGGTCGTTTTCATCAACAACAACTCCTTTCTTTCTCATAGAGAGAAGAAGACAAACAGAGAAGGTGCAGAAGAAAACAAAAGATTAAAAGTACATACTTTTTTGCTCATCATGCCAAACAAAAGCCAAGCTCCCAGGAAGCCTAACAGACTGGGGACAACGCGTTACTATGACACACTATCCCACGAAGCCCCTCCACTTCCCATTAACTAAACCGCTCACGCAACCCTAATTCCAAAAAAAAAGGCAGAGAAACAAACAACACGTAGAACACCTACAACAAGCATTGTGCAAGCCCAATATCCAAAGCCCATATCACGCAAGCCCAGCCAGAGAAACACGTTGATCTTGGGGGCTACCCAGACACTACATCCAACCAAACAGACCTATTTCATGAGCCGAGGATATAGAAAGCTCAACATGTTCCCCATGCCGAGCTTGGGGGCTGTGTACCTAACCGATATCCTCGGCTAACAAACTCACAACCGAGAATAGGTCAAACACGTCGCAAGTGCCAAGAATCTCGCGCTAATCAAACTCATACATTGATTCACGGTAACAAACCCTAAAAAGCCGAACATTACTCAAACGTCCACTTTTGCCTACCACGCGGTCTATTTAAACAGACGAGCAAACCTCGTCTAAGGCAAGTGAAAAAGAACAATCACTAGCTACTAGAAAAAGTCACTCCATAGCATCAAACCCGGCAGATCCCTTTACTTTTATTTTTGCTTGTTGAAGTTTATATAATCGAGCACTAACTTGGGCGTCGGAATTCTTTTTGCAGGTTCCACGCCGAGGTTACCAGTTCCGAGGAGAATACTTCCGAACCCCTGAGAGACTTCGTAGCCGATCACACTTCGAAAGCTTCATCTCGCAAGAAACAAGAGTCTTCAATATTGTCTTGTGAAGGATTCAAAAGCTATTATATGTTGACATTTTGGGAACATATCACAGTTGTAATTGAAAACTACTATATATGCACGGAAATTAAACTAAATTGAAATATCTCTGTCTATATAATAATATAAATCACACTCTTTTTTAAAATGAAAAAAAATAAAAATTTAGTTACCTTTAAATTAAAATAATAAAACTCATACATCATGAAAATTACAGGTGATTAACTTTTTATTTTATTACTTTATAATTTTCCTCCCTTTATTAAATTGTGTTGATATGTGGACATTTAAGTTTTTCAAAATTTGAAAATATATTTAAGTTATTGACTTTTTTAAAATTTGGACATATTGATCTCTTATGTTCACTTGAATCTGTCAGATCTAACGGAAGAATCAAATGTAACTCTCGTTGTACTGACCTGGTCAATACGAATGTATACGTGGGAGAGTTTTTAAAATGGGACAAATTAAACTCAGGAATCGATGTGTCCAGATTTTGAAAAGTCAAAAACTTAAATGTATTATTAAAACCTCATAGACTTAAATGTCCGCAAATACGCAGACTAAAAAATTAGGAATCGATTTGTCCGTCTCTCAAAGTATATATATCAACATCTAATTAAACCCTTATTTGGTTTGTGCCTTATTTATTGAATTGTTATTTTTTAAACTTTTGTAAAAGAAAAAAATTTAAAATTTAAAATTTGAATTATTTTCTTGTAAAGTTTATATATATAACCATATTAAACATAACAAGGAAATAGAAAATAATAGAAACAGAAAGAATTAATTAAAGATGATACAATACATGCAATATAAATTATTAAGTCTCAAGTAGTCCAACCTTTTGACTTCATCGTCTTGAAGTCAATAGACATTAACATGGCAAATTAAGGTCAATAATGGCATCTTGGACGGAGTGAACAATAGTTTACATAAAGGGGAATAATGGAGATTTCCTTAGCTGTTTCTTTTTTTTTCTTCTAAACTTTTAGTGTGGTGTATGGTTGGCCTGCTTGACGGGTTTCATTTTTCAAAAGAAATATTGTAATGAGAAAATTAATAAAGAAATATTGCAATGTGAGTGTATGTGAGCATTGATAGTTATGAAGTGCAAATCAATCTTCACATGTATTTTGGTTTCATCTCATGTTATTTAAACATATAATAATATAGTCTCAATTCTCAAACTACTTGATACTCATTAATATCTATCTATTAATCTATCTATATGTATATATATGCCATTTTGTTAGATGTATAGCACGATCATCTATAAAACATTCTTCCTTAGATTAGAGGAAGACATGTTCTGATATAATCCACACTTGAGCACCATACATAAGTTTCACTTAATTAGCAAAATATTGATTAATTATTGCTAATCAGCATTGTGTTTTAACATTCAAAATTAAAGAGACCAACTTCATATAACTATTAATACACACGAATTTTCTTATAATATAACATAATAATTAAGTCAGATAGATACTCAATAAAGTCAGATAGATAGGTGTGATTTTGTTGTTATTGGATTATTGATTTGTAAGTCGCTCACCTCCTCTATTGGAAACTTTGTGAGTTTAAAGTATCAAAAAAAAAAAATTGTATGTTATATAAATGTAAAAAAGGTAAAATTATATATTGGTAATGGTACTACATTTAACAAAGTTGTATAAGCACAATCATTTTATTGGACAATAGTGTACGTATCATATTTTTCTTTCTTCCTATATTTTGGGATTTTTTCTCCATATTTTTTGACAATTATGTTACGCGTATAAAAAAAGTATTTCGGAGGTTACTTGAAACTAGATGATATTTGGGCTCGAAAGTTAGGTCCAAATGTTAACGGGAGTGGTCTCCGACTTGCCTTGCATCAGAGAGCTGTCGTCCGAGTTGTGTGTTTTGAAAATGTGGGGGATGGTACTTACAAGACACTCCAATGCCTAAGTCAGCAAGGGGTTAAGCAGGTTTCTGATATATTGGAACTTAAGTATACCTGATGGGTGTCAGTGTATTTATAGGTGATGAGCCAATAACTACCGTTAGAGTAGTTCCACTATTGGTGGTGGATAACCGTCCCCTTTTTCTAGGGATTGTTGAGATCTCGCTGCTAGAAGTAGGTGAGAGATAGTAGGGATTAATTATAACTCTTTTAAGGGGGAGTTATCACTTTGTAGCATTCTGTCCGATGTCCGACCTCTTGGGAGGTCGGTTACTCGATAGCTGTCTTCTGGGCTTTCTTTGCTTTGGGCCTGACTTATGTTTTGGGCCAGGTTATGAACAGTGCCCTGCTCGAGGTCGAACTTTATGAAGTTGAACTCGAGCAATCAGATGATCAAGTCAAAATGTTGAGCTGTGGAGAAGTTGTTTGTAGTTTGAGGTCTGAAGTCAAGGAGATCGGTCAACTCAATATTATTTGAATGATGTACCGTTTTCGTAATGTTACTTCGTAACCATTTGCACACTTTTTTCGTGTGCTATCACTTTGTTGTAGTGTAGTTGTTACTTTGTCATTTGGTGACCTGATATTATAAGTCGTTTTCACATTGACTTGCTCTCTTTTTTGGCCTAGCCTTTTTCCTAGAATTGATTTGTACAACTTGTTCTTTCCGAGTTTATTTAAGGCTTGTAGGCTCTGTATGATTGGTTTTAACACATCTTGCTTAACCAGAAAATATTTTTTGTCCTAGTTTCGTACAACTCGTTCAGTTCGAGTTGTTTTGAGGATGCATGACTCGTTTTAATAATATAAATCACCTTTCTGAAACTTATTCTGATTTTATACAACTCGTATACTGAGCTGTTTTGAAGATTGTAGATTTGTTGAACGACTTTATTTTTGATACAAATCGTTTATTTTGAGACATAATTATTTCTCGATCGGATTTCATGCAACTCGTTTTAGTTCGAGTAGCTTCGTGGCTTGTTTTAATACAAATCATTTTTGAAACTTATAGTATTGACTTCGTACAACTTGTTTTGATACAAATCGTTTATTTCAAAACTCGTAATTATTTCTGAGTATAACCTTGTCTAGCTTGTTCTATATGAGTAGTTTTAAGGTTTGATTTGTTTCATTTTAAATCGTTTAATTAAAACGTGGCTATTTCTTGATCTAATTTCATGCAACTCGTTTAAGTTCGAGCTGTTTTTAGGACTTCACAACTTGTTTTAAGTACAACTTTTTTTACTTTGAGTCCTTTTAAAATATCATATCATCTTTATAGTCATCAAACTTCGTTGCTTTATCCATTGTGCCCCCTGCTCGAGGTCGAGCTTTATGAAGTCGGACTCGAGCAATCAAGCAGATCGGATTATCGAATGAAGCCTTTCAATGATTTGTTGAACTTGTTCATTCCGAGTTTTTTATAGATGACTTATTTTTTATACAAGTCACTTTTTTGAAACACAACTCGTTATATATCAAGTTGTTTTGCGCGATTTGTTTTAATACAAATTACTTAGATCATATGGTTATTTTTTACTCGATTTCGTTCAACTCATGAACTTGAGCTGTTTTAAATCATCAAGCCGTATTATAACCATTGGACACCATTTTGAACCTCGTCGCTTTATCCAAGCAACCATTAAAAAGGTTGGCTCGTGATTTTTGTGCTTTGTCGAGTATAAATTGGCGCCTTAAGTGAATGAATTATATGCTTATTCTCTTCCCTTTCTAGTTTTTACAAGGGTTTTATCCTTGTGTGTGATACAGCTCGTTTTACCCGAGTTGTTTTAATTAGAGGATTTTTTCGATTTTGTTCGAAATATTTACAATCCTTTCTTTCTTTTGCAAATCCTTTTCTATACGAGTTGTTTGGTTAAATGATTGTTTTGATTTTACTTTAGTGATTCATTTTGATACAAATAACTTTTTAATACTTTACTTTAATGATTTGTTTTGATACAAATCACTTTTAAAGCTTTGCTTTCAGATAGATACGACTTGTACTTGACACAAGTTCATTGAAAATATGGTTGACTGGTACAACTCGTTTAATCTGAGTTGTCCTTATGTTATTGTAGATGCTAGAACAAGTTTTCTTTGGACAACTTGTTTTTGTGAAACTATTCCATTTTATACGACTAGATCGTTTATTTTTAGAACTTGTAGAGATGATATCGTGGGCTTGAAATTTTGTACGATTCATTTGTTACTTGTGTGGGTCGAGTTGTTAAGTCGTATTTATGCCTCGAGGGGAATATTTAGTTAAGTTACTTTTGCGACTTGTTCTAAACACAACTTTTTCAACCCGTTTGGCCCGAGCTGTTTCGAGGTGTTGTTGTTTTTTTCCAATTCGCGTATGTAACTTCTTTCTACCAATTGGTTCCTCGTCGCTTCATCCGGGCGATTTCTATAGAATCATCCCGTGATTTTTGCGATTTGTTGAGCTTCAATTAGTGTGTTTTAATTGTAAAAAATCAATTTCTATAAGAAATTGTATTATCTCCTTATGTTGGAGGTGTGTCGTGACCTTGGCAGTTCGTCACCTTTGAGCTCGGACATTTTATAGTAGCCCTTTTCTAAGATTTCAGTAATCTTGTAGGGTCGTATCTAGTTTGCTGTCAGCTTTTCTTCACCCGACCTCTATAGTCCGATATTATTTCTCATCAGGATGAGGTCGTTTGTGGCGAATCTCGTAATCATCCTTTGTCTCAAAATCTCTTTTCTTATCCGAGTTTGCTCTCGAATTTCTGGAATGGGGTCGAACTCTTCTTTTTGAGCTTGAATGTTACCAACTTCATTGTAGAATTTCTCAAAGCCTCTTCTCTTATCTGAGTTTGCTCTCAAATTTATGGAAAGAGGTCGAGTTCTTCTTTTGTGTTCCAACTTCATTGTAGAATGTTGCCCTTGGTTTTTCTTTATTTATGTCAATGAAAATCATGACTTCTGTGCCATATGCATGTCGGAAGGGAGATTCTTTAGTGGTGGTTTGAGTCGTTCCATATGCTTGTAGTATTTGTGTGAGCTATGAAAAGTCTGTCAGTAGAAGCCAGCTCGTAACACCTTGTTGCCGGTGACCTGCCCCCAGATGAATTCCACAGATTTCACTTTGGGTTTCATCTAGAACCTCTTATATTTGAAGTCGGGACAAACTTTGATAGAGGTGTTGAGATTCCTCTTTTATAGAGAATATTACAAACTAAGGTGTAGTATTGAGCTTCTTTCATTAATCTCCTTGCCTTTTTTTTACTCTTAAGGAAGAATGTTGAATTTGATATATTCAACGCTTGGAGTTATCCATCCCTAGATTGCGAGGATGTCCATCTTGAAAGTGATTGTAGTGTTTCTTGAATCATGATTTTATTATTGTCTCCGGCTTTGTACTAGCTAGTTTGAAGAGGGCATCAACTTGACCATTTTGCTCTTGGCTTATATGCCTAACCTTTCCTTCTTCATTCTTGAGGATGATCCCTGCCCCACTACCAGCTTTGTTTGATGATTCATCTCTTAGTCGTGGAGCTCCCTTTTTGTTTTTTTTGCAAGAAAGTCGGTCAAGTATTTCGACTTGATGACCGTCCAAGTTTCGAACTTCAAATTGAACTCGGACAGCTTCATATTCCATTGTAGCATCTGCCCTGCACTATCCATTTTTTGGAGGATACGCTTCTTGGGTTGATTAGTTCGGGCTTTGATGGTTGATTATTTCGAGCTTTGATGGTTTGATCTTGAAAGTTGGGTCACAATCTCTAGGATGCTAGGATCAAAGCATATGCAACTTGCTCAATTTTCTAATAATTGAGCTAAGCTCTTTGTAGTACCTTATTGGTGAAGTAGGCAAGCTTTTGCCCATCGTCATCGTCTTTGAATAATGCAGAGGCTACTGCTTTGTCAGCCACAGCTAAATATCAAATGAGCTATTCTCCCGTTTCACGTCGGGTAAGAATTGAAGGTTGAGACTATGAATTCTTGAAAGACTTGTTCAAATTCCTGGGTCCATGTGAAGTTGTAACTCTTTCGTAGTAGAACGAAGTTAGAGCTACAAGTATATTATTTAATTGTTGAACCTCCTTTCAAGCAGGTCGGGTTAGCTTCAATGTCCCCTTTGGTTGAGTATGAACCCTAGAAATTTTTCTGCTTCTACAGTGAAGGTGCACTTTGTGAAATTTAGCCTCATCCTGTAATGCCTTATGGTTTAGAATACTTCTATCAAGTCGGATGTGTTGTAGTAGTTCTTTTCCAAGTCTTAAGTGACTTTGTTGGGATCTTTTCATTTTGTTGTCGGCTTTTCTTAGTCCAATTTTGGTCCGATATCATTTCGGATTAGGATGAGATCACCAGTTGAGAAACTTCTTCGTATGACCTTCTTATGGCCATTTTTTACTTGGAATCTTGCTCCAAAAGAAGTCGTATCTCCGAAAAGAGGTCAGATTATTTCTTATAAGCTCAGAGATTTTCAACCTTATTGTAGTCCGACCCTTAAAAGAGGTTGAATTTTCTTCGTAAGCTCTAAAGGAGGTCGGATTTTTATTTGTAGACTTGAATCCTCAGAAGATGTCAGATTTTGTACCATCTTCTCCCACCTGGTAGACTTTTTTGAAGTTGCTGAGATGATTATGTGGATCAGTGGATCCATCATAGGAATCCATGTTGGGATGTTGGAAATTTCTTGGGACCTTTGCATGCATGACCTCTTTAGAGAAAAGATCGTCCCCTCCAATAAAGACTAAGTCTTTGTCATCCCGACTTTTTTTTCCTTGGCTTGGATTCTGATTTTCTTAGTTTATCTTCAATCTCTCTTCTGTTGTGCAGCTCTTTTCGGAGTTGGCTCTCCGATTCTCTTCGTCGTTCTAACTCGTTTTCCAAAGGGTCTCTATTTTTTTTATCTGAAGTTGGACGTAATTCGTCTTTCTAGATGTTGATCATCCACCATTATCAAGGGTTGAACTCCAGGTCCCCGACAACATCGCCAATGTTCCGGGGGTTACCTGAAATCGGATGATGTTTGGGCTCGAAAGCTAGGCCCAAATGCTAAAGGGAGTGGTCTCCGACTTGTCCTACGTCAGAGAGCCATCATCCAAGTTGTGTGTTTTGAAAAGGTGCGGGTGGTACCTGCAAGACACTCCAATGCCTAAGTCAGTAAGGAGTTAAGCAGGTTTCTGATATATTGGAACTTTAGTATACCTGAGGGATGTTAGTGTATTTATAAGTGATGAGCCAATAATCACTGTTGGAGTAGTTCCACTATTGGTGGTGGATAACCATCCCCTTTTTCTAGAGATTGTTGAGATCTCTTTTCTAGAAGTAGGTGAGAGATAGTAGGGATTAGTTATAACTCCTTTAAGGGGGAATTATCACTTTGTAGCATTCTGTCCGACCTTTTGGGAGATCGGTTACTCGATAGCTGTCTTCTGAGCTTTCTCTGCTTTGGGTCTGGCCTTTGTTTTAGATCAGGGTATAAATAAAAAGTAATTATGAACTTAATCATCAGTATAAAATACATATTAAAATATAAAAAATATATAAAAAATTGTGTAAAACAATGTATACATATAATTACTTATTTAATAGCTTATTTTTAATATACATATAATATATATTTTTTTGGACAAATATTTTTTATTTTTCAAATATATCTTTGTTCGGTTATAGTATAAAACCGAACAAAATCTCTATCTAAACAAAAAGGAGAAATTGCCATCAGTTTGTTACTTTTTGGGCCAGGATTATTATGGTTTGGATCATAAATGGGCTATTACACAGAATTCAGAAATGAACTGGCCCATAAAGATGCAAGTGTTAGAACCCGGCCCATAGTGGGGTGATAGCATCAGGGTGTTTTGGAGACTGAGCTCACACAGCTCCCCAAAAACAGCATCTCTTTGCCTTTGCCGTTTGGTGGCCGAGAAAATCAGCGAGAAAATTTCAGAGCAACAGAAAAGAAAAGAAAGAGGAAGGAAAAATGAGCGGATCGGTGAAGAAGGTTACCGATGTGGTGTTCAAGGCCGGAAAGAACATCGACTGGGACGGAATGGCGAGGCTCATCGTCTCCGACGAGGCTCGCAGGGAGTTCAATAACCTTCGTCGTACCTTCGACGAGGTTAACTCCCAGCTCCAAACCAAGTTTAGCCAGGTTCGTTTTCTTCTCTGATCCTCACGGATCTCTCGTTTCCTCGCATTGAATAATTTCGATTGTGTATACAAAAATTCGTATTGTTCCTGTTACTTTTAGATCGATTAGATTCTAGAGCGAAAATGAAAAAGTAATCACTTATTTAGAGCGATTTGTGACTTGTGTGTTATTCTGATGTGAATTCGGAAATATTACCAATTCGTTAGTGTTCTTCGTCATTAGTTATTATTATTCTAGGGATTAGATGTAGTTTGGGACACATTTCTGAATAATTGTTGTACATAATTTATTTGCTGTTATTTTAATTGTTTTCGTTTGATATTAGGGTTTTGTCATTGGACGTGATTAACTGATTATGCTAGAAATTTTTTAGGACTAATGGAGACTTAATTGAAAAATCAGAAGATCTTGTGTGTGTAACAGAGGTTGCTTAGTTAATCATTGTTCAGGGGAAAAAGGTTATTACTTTTTTTTAATTGTTATTTTGGATTGTGCAGGAGCCAGAGCCCATAGACTGGGAGTATTATAGGAAGGGAATTGGCTCTCGTTTGGTGGACATGTACAAGGAGCATTACGAGAGTATGTTCATTAACTCTGTTTGTGAATACCCTTTCATATGTGTGTGTTGCTTTCTTTTAACATTCATAATATATTGTTTATTTATATGACCAATTTAGTGGGGACTGGAATTTGAAATGCATGTGGTTTCATGTAAGCTCGGGTATTTCTTGTTTCTTCAATGCAGAGCAGTACTTCAGCTTTATGCTTCTGATTTCCTAGCAGGCTAGTGCCTAATACCAGGCTCTAATTTGGTTTGGACCTGCATTTGAATCCAGTGATGGATCTAAAAAAATTGACTGTGGGGGCAAATAATTATCATAATAATTTAATAGTGTGGTCAAATTTAATAACGTAATAGGGACAAATAAATATCACTATTATGTACTACTAAATAAATTTCCAAATCCTAGGGGAGTTACTTGCCCCACAATGTTACACATGAATCCGTCTCTGTTTGAATCCCTATCAGGCAAAAGTTTGTTTATTGTTCAAACTTGGGCCTGATATATATGGATATTCCTACGAAGGGTACCAAATACCCTTTATTGAATGGTGGATAAGGTTCAGTAAACTAGTGGTGAATTTTCTAACTTGAAACATATTTTAATGTACATTGAAAGAAATTGTTAATGTGGCTTAATGTAGCAAACTAAACTAGCAATTAAGATTGGGATGCTTGTGAAAATGAGAGCACAAACATTCTTACACGCATGAGATTATTGAAACAACCAATCGGATATAGATTGTGAGGTAGTTATCGAAGAGGTACAAACCTTTGTTGATGTCATAATACAGTGTTGGATAACTTTTTTTTACAATTTTTTTTGTTTTTTGCTTTTTCTTTTAGGGCAGTTAAAATTGGATCTTTGTACATATTTATATACCAACCAATTCAAGTTCTGATGTTTTTTGACGGTTCTCCGCAGGCATAGAGATCCCCAAATATGTTGACACAGTGACTCCTCAATATAAAACTAAATTCGATCAACTAGTAAGAACTTTTGTCTAAACGATAATAGTTGTTCATGTTTCTCAGTGAAAGACATTGTCAATTTAAGTGCTGTATGTGTATTTCTGACGCAGTTAGTTGAGCTTAAAGAAGCCGAGCAGAAGTCTCTCAAGGAGTCAGAGCGTTTAGAGAAGGAAATAGCTGATGTACAAGAAATGAAGGTAATTAGAAATCACTACACAAACTTTTTGATGTTTAATAAAATTGAATGATTTCTCACACGTTTTTTTGGCAGGCCAAGATTAATACCATGACATATGATGAATACTTTGCCAAGCATCCTGAACTGTTGAAGAAGTATGAAGATGAAATCAGGAACGATTACTGGGGCTATTAAATTGTTCAAAACTTCAGTGTGTAGCAAAACATCAGAAGCTGGTGTTCCCATGCTGGTTTAATAATTACTGCAGTGATTTCTTTGTAACTCTGTTCTCTTTTTTAACTTCCAAGTTCTTTATATAAACCCATTTCGGAGTTACCATAATTTTGGTGCATCATTTCAAGAAAATACTGCTTTGCGCGGCTCTCAATAAAATTGTGTTTTCTTTCGGGTCTGTTCAACCGATTAGAAATCGTAGAGTCGGCTCAAGCTGGCAATGTTTCAAGAGATAATTATAATTGTTATTAAATAAATACGGAGGTTGACATTTCTGATGGCAATGGAGAGAAGTTTTCGAAAGAAAACATATTTAATTGAAACAGAAAAGGTTGAATACATTTTCTGGACGTCTTAATCGTTACTGGGCTTAAATTCATGAAATAGGATTCTATGGATGTTGCCAACATTCTTCAACCATCGATATGAGTAGAAGCAATCTCCCCCAACAACTTGGTTAAAACTATCATGATGGCCTTCCTAGGGTAATTCAGAAAACCCTTTCCTTCTCTTGTTCGAATATAAATGGCTGATATTTAACCACAGTTCTGACAGGTTTGGTTTAGTTTACAAGAAGAGAAGTAGTCTACTTGCTGGTTTTAATTCCTACTTACTGTTATTTGGCTATTTAGTTCATTTTGGGCTAAACTAGCAGGCATGAGGGCAGTAATCTTAGTTCTAACTGTTGTCTATAAATAGTAAATACTAGTTCATTAGTTAGTTTTTTATTTTGTGAATTTTCTATTAATTGTTCGAACTAGAGAGGTTGAACTCCCTCTACAATTGGTAGTTCCAACTGTCTATTCCATTAGGGGACTGTGATGTGCAATCTGTAGTTCATTAATAAAGCCTACCGATTCTGTTAATCTCTAAACCTTTCAACTGGTATCAGAAGTCCTCGGATCTTGAAAGCTTGTGGTGAAAAGTGCAACCACGATCGCAAAAAATGGAAGAGCGAATTATGTGATGGAATTGCGATTTGATCGCCGAAGATCTCTGTCGTGCATTGCAGGAGATGTTGCAGTGGATCGACGCGCGCGTGGATTCCATGGAGAATAGCCAGTCCATCACGAGTGGGGATCTTCGGGGTTGCAATAGATTGCCGGTGGTTGACAGGAAACTGGAAGCGCGCCAGAGCAATGGCGGAAACTCGAGCTCCCGATCTTTCCTGGCGAGGATGCGATGACGTGGATCGAGCGTATGGAGTAGTTCTTCTTGCTCAGAGCAGTGCCGAAGGAGAAGTGGCTCGTGGTGGTGACGTTCGCCATGGAAGGTCGGGAGTTCACGTGATTTCGGTGGTGGGAGGCAACTGCGCCGACGCTGCAATGGCAGTCCCTCCACATGGCGTTTCTGCGTCATTTTCAACCTGAGCGGTTGCAATGTCCGTATCAATCGTTGTTGAAACTTGAAACTAAAACAAGTATGGTTCGAGACTACGTCAATCAGTTTGTGTTGCACGCTGTCCCCTTCGAGGTCTGGCTCCAAAATTGTTGATTGACTTGTTCTTGAATGGGTTGAGACTTGAGGTGAGTGAAGAATGCAGGTTGTTCTCGTTCCAGACCATGGATGAGTTGATGGAATTGGTCAATTGGCACAGAAGGTGGAGAATTGTAGCATGGCGCTGCGGTCCCAGCATCTGTAGCGCCACAGAACTTCTTTACTAACATGCCGGTGCTTGCATCTGTAGCGACGGTCCCAGCAAGCAAGGATGTGGAATCATTGATGGAGCCTCCGAAACGGCGGGAAGTGAGGCATCTTAACAATGAGGATTACAAAGCTAAACGTGCACGAGGGGGATGCATTTTCTGCAGTGAACCTTACTCAGCGGAGCATGTGTGCAAGAACAAGGAATTCAAGTTGCTGATTATGGAACCTGAGGCTGAGGAGGGGGATTGGTTGGAGCACGAAGCTGTTCCAAAGGCAGTGGAGCAATTAAAGCTCAAACTTCCGTGCTCTAATTGCCACCATAGGTCGTTCAAGGCGTGGGCCGAGGTGAAGGTGTGTCGTTTGCGGGTGCTGGTGTATTGTGGTGCCTTGAATAACTTTATAGAACCAGAAATCACAGCGGAGTTGGGTCTGATTGTAGATACCACACCTAGGTTCTCGGTAAAGGTGGCAGATCGGTGCAATTCAGAGGGACAGGGCAGATGCAAGGAGGTAACACTGAGCTTCCAGGGGCTGTCCATAACCGCGGATTTTTACCTATTTCCCATCAATGAGGCTGAGTTTGTTTTGGGGCTGGCGTGGATAAATAAGCTCGGGGTCATTTGAGCCAATTTTAAGGATTTTCGGATAGAGATATTCAAGGGTGGGGAGGCTTTGACGTTGAAGGGTGATCCGGAACTGTGTTATGGTGGTCTAACTCTGCACTCAGCCTCAGTCACAAGTGTTCCACAACCAATACAAATGGTGTTGGATGCACATGCTGCAGTCTTTCAACCCTACTAGGTTTACCGCCGCATCAGTCACATGATCATGCTATTCCTTCAAAGGAAGAAGCTGCAGTCCCTAATTAATATTAGGCCTTACTGCTTTCCACACCACCAAAAAGCGGTGATTGGAGAAATGGTTTCGAAAAGGTGGGCTTTGGGAATCATCTGGCCTAACATGAGCCCTTATGCTAGTCCCATCTTGCTGATCAAGAAGAAAGATGGGAGTTGCAGGTTTTGTGTGGACTACTGTGCTTTAAATGGGATAATCGTGCCAGACAAGTTTCCGATTTTGGTCATTGATGAACTTTTGGATGAAATGGGCGGAGCCACGGTTTTTTCAAAGCTGGATTTAAAGTCGGGCTATCACCAAATTAGGATGCACGGCAAGGATATTCACAAAACTGCTTTCTAGACGCATGAGCGACACTATGAGTTCATGGTATGCACCGGGTTTCATTTCAAGCATTAATGAATGACATCCTTAAGCCACTATTACGGAAGTTTGTGTTGGTCTTCTTCGATGATATTTTGATCTACAACCGAGACATTGAGAGCCATGCCGATCACTTGCAACAAGTCTTTCACATATTAATCGCTAATAAGCTTGTGTTAAATGCCAAGAAGTGCACTTTTACAGTTTCTATTGAATATCTAGGTCATATCGTCTCGATTGAGGGAATTGCTGCAAATCCTAGCAAAACTGAAGCCATGCATGCTTGGGCGCCTCCTAAGGACCTACGTGCCTTGCGGGGATTTTTAGTCCTCATAGTGCACTATGGTCAGTTTTTGCAAGGGTATGGCACTATTGCCAAACCATTGATAGATCTGACAAAGAATGCTTTTGAATGGAATGATCGGGCTATGACGGCTTTTGAAAACTTAAATCCCTCATGGCAGCACTTCCTACATTGGTTGTCCCAAATTTTACACGAGAGTTTGTCATAGAGACCAACGCCTCAAGCGAAGGGTGAGGGCTATGTTATCTCAAGAGGGGAGACTGATTGTATTTTTAAGTCAAGCCTTGTCACCAAGAGCTCGCCCAATATCTACTTATGAGAGGGAATTAGTGGTGGTTGTGCTTGCAGTCCAGAAATGGTGGCACTACTTGATGGGAAGTCACTTCACTGTGCTTACTGACCAGAGGAGTTTGAAATCCTCACTGATCAGCGGGTGATGGATCCGACTCATCTCAAATGGACAACAAAGCTGCTGGACTTGGACTTTGAAATCAAATATCGTCTGGGGATGGAAAATAAGGCTGCAGATGCTCTTTCACGGCAGATGATGGCCAATGCTGCTTCGGTAATGCACGTGAGTCTATGGAAAAATGTGGATGCTGAGATACAAGGAGAT
>NC_029793.2:136328122-136332968 GCF_000816755.2 Arachis ipaensis | reverse complement strand
AGGAATCTGAGGATTTTTCAGGCTATTCCTTAAAGAAGGGGAGGTTGTTCTGCTTCTATCAGGGAAGAGCAATTTTGCCGGCAAATTCTGCTCAAATACCCTCCTTATTGCCCGAGCATCATGACAGTGGGTTGGAAGACATTCTGGATATTTTCGAACTTACAAGAGACTCATTGTGGCTATCTATTGGTAAGGGATGCGGCGACGTGTGAAAGATTATGTTGCAACTTGTTCTACTTGCCAACAAGGCAAGTCACAAGTGTGCCGCTCTTAAGCCGGCAGGGATGCTGCAGCCCTTACCGGTTCCGGAGAGGATATGAGAACATGTGATGATGGACTTCATGGTCCGTTTACCCAAGTCGAAGGGCATAGACGCCATTTTTGTGGTGGTCAAACGGCTGAGCAAATATGCCCATTTTATTTCATTATCACACCTTTTCTTGGCGAAGGAAGTGGCTGCATTTTCATTGAGGAAATGGTGAAGCTTCATGGGTTTCCAAAATTGATTGTTTTGACTGTGATAGGGTTTCATGAGCAGATTCTGGTCTGAATTGTTTTATGCCGCAGGCACTAAGCTGAAATACAACACCGCATTTCATCCGCAGACCGACGGTTAGACAGAGGTGGTGAATAGGTGCCTCGAGACTTACTTCCAATGATTTGTGGGTGGTATCCGAAGTGGTAGTTGGAGTGGTTACTATGGAAAGAATATTGGTTTAACACAACCTTTAACGTATCCGCCCAGACTATGCCATTTTAGGCCGTGTATGCCCGATTCTATTCCATGGAAAAACATACCCTTTGCATGTCAAGGATGTGGCTGCGCTGACAGCCACCAGGGATGCGATTTTAGCTGAATTAAAACAGCATTTGGCTCAAGCTTAATTCAGAAAGAAGCAAGCAGCGGATAAGAAGTGAAGGGATGTGGAGTTCGAGTTAGGTGATTAGGTCTATCTCAAGCTGCAACCTTAGAATGTGTTCTTTAGCTCGGAGGATGAATGAAAAGCTCAGTCCCTGCTTTTATGGACCCTTTCAAGTACTTGAGAGAGTGGGGGTGGTGGCATATAAAAGTTGGCACTCCTAAAAGGGTGCAAGCACCCGGTCTTCCATGTGAGCAAATTAAAGAAGATTGTCCCGAAACCACAGCAACCTTAGGTTTCACCCTTAATGATGGCGGCAGATGGCAAACTAATCGTGCAACCCTCATGTATTTTGGCGTCTCGATCAGCAAGGGATAGTTCCTTGGAGTACTTGGTCCGCTGGCAGGGACTTCTGTCGTGCGAATACAACTGGAAAGAGGTTGCCGCACTGCGGTGCTCCTTTCCTGAGTTCCACCTTGAGGACAAGGTGGTTGTCCAAGGGGGAGTAATGATAGAAACAAGTTTTGTTTAGTTTACAAGGAGAGGTAAATAGTCTACTTGCTAGTTTTAGTTCCTACTTGCTGTTATTTGGCTATTTGTTTGTTCTATTTGAGCTAAACTAGCCCTGAGGGCAGTAGTCTTAATCCTAGCTGCGGCCTATAAATACTAGTTGATTAGTTAGTTTTTAGTTTTGTGAATTTTCTGTTAGAACTCGAGAGGTTGAACTCCCTCCACAGTTGGTAGTTCCAACCGTGTATTCTAATAAGGGGTTGTGATTTGCAATTCCTAGTTCATCAATAAAACCTACCAATTCTATTAATCTCTAAACCTATCAAAGTGCACAGTAGTTTCAGGTTAATTAATTAACAATTTTGATTGCATAGTACATACTACATACAGTGCATAAGATAAGCTGATAGTGAAGATTACTAATATAATAATAATAATCATAACAATGATTTCAGGCAGTGCAAAATCAGACGACAATTAAGTGAGCCAGGAAATCAAAAAGAAGAAACCTGAGAAAGATTATGATAGATTTAAAATCTATACATTAGATGAAGAAATCAATTGGAAGTACAAGAAAATTTTGTTGATTCTGCTGCTACAAATGGCAGACTCAAAAAAAGTACAAAATGAACAAAGGAAACAAAATGTGAATTTCAGTGCAGCATCAATGACCAGCAGATTAAAGAAAATCCAGGCATGAGCTGCAATTAACTCAGTAAGTGCTCAAAAATTTCCCAGTAAGAAATTCCCCAAGGGCTGCAGCTAAATTCCGGTTTTAATTAACATTACTCCGAAGCCTTACCAGCTAGCTCCTCATTCTTATTCATGGCCTTCCTTGCTAACTCATAGCCTGCAAAGTTCATGGCACCTAGGGGAGCAATCCAAAAGAATCTTGGCACTGCTCCTTTAAACAACCCCAGGGGGCCCTCGTGCCGTAGTATAGAGAAGGCTATTATGGTCATCGACACAGACCGACCCTGCGCAGTCATCATTCTAGTTTTCATGACATCAAATGGCGTCGTGACAACGGCAGCCAACCCCCCGGATAAAGCTCCGACTGCTATTGTTTCCCAGGCCTCTAGTTCCCGCCCCAACAGTTTTTGGACACCCTAAAATCAAAATGAAATACCAGCATGACGCATTGTCAAAAATATTAATTACCACAAACCATTATATTTATACCATTTCAGTGTGGAAATATATAAGGATACATATAAGGCTAAGTCTTCAAGCATCTTTTATTTTTATCTTTTTTTAGGTTTGCTCTGCCACTTGCCAAGAGGGGACTTCTTAAGTGATTGCATTGATGCAGTTTGTTGCGTAGGGAATATATGGAATAACTAAACAATAAAATACTATTTGTTATTGTCATAACTTTTTGTTGTACCAACTTTACATCACTTCAACTACTTCATTTGTAGGACCCTCTAAAGGGGGGACCAATAAGCACCATCCAACATGATTAATGAATAAAATTTATCTTAAACAATTGACAATGACCTCCATATAATGAATACTAATATAGGACCCTCTAAATGGAAAGACTTGACTTACCTAAAGAAAAGAGGGAACAAAAATGTGTAATAGCTTAGTTCAGTGAATAACTTGAAAGTGTTTTTTCATGACAGTCAAAATTCTTATACATAATCCAGCTAAAGTTCCTCTTTATTTGGATGAACATGAAGGTTCATTTTAATATACATACAAGAGCTTCAAACAATTTTATAATTCATAAACCTCTCAAAGTGAATTCCAAAAACAAACGCTAGGATCATGAAGCAAGCTGGATGACGGAAATTACATACCTTTTTAGATTCTGCATAAAGTCCCATGCCGGCAACATAAAATGGAACCTCACGACAAAGGGTAGCCCCGGTTCCACGAAAGAAACCCCTAAGACCATCCTGCTGCCAAGTCCCAACAAGAGCCTCACCAACATTATCAAAAAGACCAGCTTGCAACCGCTGCTTTAATACTTCACATGGAATCCGCACAGCTGTTCCCAAAAACGTGCTACAAAATGATGCTATAGATTGTACCTACATAAATGATAATGTGCAAAGCTTATAAGTATAATTAGCTGAATGCAAAGGAATGGAGGTCATTTACTTTATGCTCTCTGCATTTCAGACATCATGGAACTAAGAACGTAATGCATAATCAGGAATTGCCGAGTATATAAGTAACAGCAAATAGGATATACAAATTACCTGGAGTTCCGGTAGGTTAGGAGCTACATTTACCAACACCAATTTACTTGCTTCAAATATCCCAGTTCGAAGGCCATGGCTACAGTATAAATAAATAAATAAATAAATAAAACTAACATGAGCTTGCAAGGAAAATAACATCATTATGCGATGATTGATTGAAAGCATTAAAGAAGCTTATCTCCTATGTAAAAATACCTTGAAAACTGTCCAAGAATTGCAGGGATTGATCCCCTATATAAACCCCGAACTCCAATCTGTGGCAGCTTGGCAATGATTTCAGGAAAGGACATGGTTGATGCTTGTACTCGAGTCTAGCATGCCAAATAAGACAATGATGAGGTCTCTCAAAGGAAACAACAAATCATACAACTATAAGAGAAATACGGAATCAAGGGTCCATATTGATTATTGAAACATGATATTCCTAAGAACAAAGGAAGCCATCTAGTTAGAGAATTTACCTTGATTGAATCAACTGGATAGTTGCAGCTTCAAACCATATACTCCTGAATATATAGCCATAAGCACATAACAATATTTCATGACCAGTGACTGACGGTAGATTGGATAATAAGGAAATTAAAATATGTAATGTTCTTAATGTAATTTCCTTGCATTTTAAGGTAACCACTACTTAATGAAATAATATTAGTCCTGCAACAAAAAAGGAGACACACACTTTGAAAGATCTTTGTAAGCACTAGCAAGAACCATTTTGTTGGTTCATTGTTGAAAAGATAGGGACGCCCTTCTTAAAGCACTTTCTAAGAGTTATATTGGAAAGGCACAAGAGAGGGCAAGGGTTGAGTTGTCTTCGTGTAACTTCACTTGAAGTCATGACAGCCACAAATGAATTTATTAGATTAGGCTGCCCACATTACATCCTTTGGGTGCTTGCATTCCCTGGATGCGTTACACCGAGATGCCCTTTTAATAGTTATAATAAAGCTTCCATAAAAGCCAGGATTCCAAATTGCAATATGTAGCTTTAATTCTTTGAATCATTTGGTTGGAAACAGAGGTATACATCTTAAAGGAGGATGTCTCTTGGTCATAGGAATTAACAGGCGATTTCTCTGCAGTCTGTTTTGCCCATGTCTGCTTCATGTTCCAAAATGCATTTCAAATTTTCTGATGAAAGGATTGAAAATTATTTTTCTATTGTTATGTAGTAGAGACGCCATTGTTTAATTTTAATAGGGAATTAAATGCAGGCATGAACCAAAGTTGAATAGCTACTTCACAGAAGGATATTAAGGCCAA
>NC_029793.2:136325109-136327879 GCF_000816755.2 Arachis ipaensis | reverse complement strand
TCCCAAAAATCCCAAAAAAATAAGAGTAATGATGGACTTCGTATCTAATATATGAAAAAGCATAAATAAAATAACCAAATGACCATATTTATCTTACCTAGGATCCTCTTGAAGACGGTCAGAGGGAAGCAGAAGCATGAAATTACGAAAATGTCCATAAGAAATAGATTCTTCTGTGTCTGCCCTCAGAAATCGCATCATAGCTACTGCATTGTCTTCATTTGCAGGCAGCCCTGCATTCTTTAGTAATTCCAATATTTCACTCTTCTTCAGTGTCCCCGATTTGGTTAGACACAGAGAAGTATATGCACGAAGAATTGTCGGCTCCTTTTGTTCCATAAATGACAAGAACTGCTTCCATCCAAAGGACCGAGAAAACAAATGACTTCTTGTACGGCTCATAAATTCTTTGGCATATCTTCGTGGCAGTTTTCTGTCTCTCATTGCAATTTCTAGATCTTCCAGGGTTACTTGGCCATCACCATCTCTATCCAGCTCCTCAAAGAACCTCCTCCCTGTAGAAAATAAAAGTGAAAACTGTGAACTTGTCATTAACAACACAAACAGAACAACATACACAATCAATTAACAGTTAATATTAGCTTAATACTGTAAACAAATACATCAAACAGAGCAGTGAAAAGATGTCCTACAACTAACAATAACTGCAAATTTGTTCGTGCAGGGATTGGACGTCATAATGGCAAACACTGTTCCGGAAAATGTGTGTTGGTTGCTTTTTCTGCATTCTTTAAGGTAAAAGAAGACCAATAAAATTATTTTTGATGTATTGCATTATTAACTGATCTTAACCTTCAGAAATGGAACTTTAAATCCTGTCATATCATGTCAATGGTATATGCTCAACTATGAATTCTGTAACTATGAATTAATATGCAGATGCTAGTGGTAAAAAATGTCGCTCTTTGACCATATACCGAGTCTATTGGGAGAAATCAGAAGAGTGAATCCCATCATTCTCTTCTTCCTGCACATTTTCTCTATATATAATTATATATTCATCATATACACTCATTCGCCATATACACACGTGACTATATATTACCAACTAACTAATCAGTTACTTCCATAAATATCTAGTCTAACTATCATCAATGACTCAGCTCATCTATCAACAAACTTATAACTAACATTGTTGATGCTTACATACTACGTAAGCCGAGCAAGAGTTCGTACTTGGAATAACTTGAATATTAAACTAGATGTAATTAGTTACTACTGACTAGACAACCAAAATTGATAATACTAATCCATATTTGCCTATATGCATCATTGCTGTTGAGTATTAGGAATATAAAAGCAGCAAACAAAAAAAATGAAACTAGTAGCATACAGATTTTTTATTATCAACAACCCTTGCAAGCACAATTATAAACTAGTACCTTCAGCCTCTGTGTACCTAAAGAAATCTTGTACAGAGATCAGTTTCTTCTTATCAGGGTGTTCTTTCGATGCTCTCCTGAGCTGTGGCAACAGCTCAACCAATTCTGTCAATGAAACAGTGGAAAGTGTAGACCTTAGACGCTCCACATTTGTTAGAGGAATACTGAATATGTTAGAGGCAACCTTCTGCGGCGAAATCCCTCCAGCGTCCTCCTTGTTATCATCATTACCACTATTAGCATTATTACCATTATATCCTTCTTCACTTGATAAAGGGCTTTCTTCTCCAGCTACACCCGATGGCACACCACCTACCTTTGCAAAATTCAAATTTCCCAAGAAGCTATTCACATCCATTTTGTGCCCTTCCAAGAAGTTTGTGAATGCATTGACATGGCCAATCTGAGGTGGCATAGAAGGTTGTGAAGTTTTCACATTTTCAGGGTCATTTCCATGCAGACCATGATCAAGACTCTGAATGGTTTGATTCAACTGATCAAAGATTAAACCTATAAGACATTCAAGTGAGACATGTTTACCATCCTTCCACTTCACACCTTTTTCCTTAACTGTCCTAATAAACTGGCCCTTGGTCTCATTCTGCGTCACTTCACTCGATGAAACACTTGGCTTCATGCATGAACATACCTTGCCATCTTCATCACCAGCCATTTTCTGAGACCTCTTTCTCCCAGCTTTGAAAGGAGCTGGGAGAGCCTGAAGGAAACCATTAACCAGCAAAGACCAAGTCACTGCAAACTTCAAGCAATTGGTGCAAGAAGAAGACCCATCACCCTTCTTATCCACCTCATCACCATTCACATTCACATTCCCATTACCACTCACTGGGTTTTGTGAGAAAATACCCAAGAAAGCCTTCAAGGGAACCTTCATTGACAACCCTTTCTTCTTCTTCACATCGCAGATCTGAAATTCACCACCTTGCTTCACCTGGGCAATCAAACAAACACCTTTCGTGCCCTTATTCTTGTGCCCTGACAGGAAGCAGTGCTCAAGATCCTTTGCAGCTTTCCGAATACCCACTTCCAAAGGGGACAGCGATTCCTTCACAACCTGAATGGAATTGAAGAAGGACTCAACTGGGTCGTTCCCAGACACCATTTTTCGATCAACCCTTGAAAAAGTCGCAGCCTTTGAGTGTGTGTGCAGAGAAAACCCAAATCAACACAACTAAACAAAAAATCAGAATTTTATTGAAATGAGGTGAACCAATTAAGCTCAGAAATTAACAAAAAGAAATCATTTTTTACAATACAGAATACATGAAGATTTTATTACATAAAGGTCCATGTTTTTTTTTCCTTTTCTGGGTTAAGAAGAAGACAGCTTTATTGGTGTTGGAAGC
>NC_029793.2:136305435-136324821 GCF_000816755.2 Arachis ipaensis | reverse complement strand
ATAAGAGAGAATCAAGCGGTGGTTTTGGACAGAGTTTGCGTTGAGACCGATATTGTGGCAGAGGAACAAGAAAGCAAGAAACGAAGAACATCAACTCATTAACACAAGCACATTAATATTAATATATTATTGAAGTATTTATTCTGGATAATCATATTTTCTTTATTTGAGCCTTTCACTTTTCAATAATTATTGAAGTATTTATTTTAAACTTAATTTAAAATTTTAATAATTTTATGTCTTGAGTTATCATTTGTGTTGGAACTTACGAGGGATTTGTCTATTAATTATTATTATTATTTCTCATTTTTTTTTTTGGTACATTGTCTATTATTTTTTTTCTCGAAAGAAAGCATTAAGCATTTCGCGAAAAAATAATGGTTTTTCTGGGGCCTAAATATTTGTGATAATGTCAAATCTACCCTGGGAAAATACGGGCTATACTCCAAGAGTTGGCCCAAAACCAAACTATGGCAAAATAGTTATTAGATTGCTCTACTTTTGGGATTTTTTTTTAAATAAAAAACAAATTTCACACAAAAATAACCAATTTAGGTTGTTCGAGTGGTCAGCTCACTTGTCATGCAGCAATTCATTGGCCAATAACAAACCCTTAAATGGAACTCAAATTTTCATAATTAACAAGAGAATGAGATGAAATTCATTATTTATGCTCATATTTTGTTTCGTTTCATGTTTTAATTTAAAATCTTTGCGGGAATTAGTGCATGGCGAGGGAAGCAAATGCACAGCCACAATTATAGGACACCTGAATCTTTTCAAGATCAAGTATGTGCCTGCTTCCTTTGCTTTTTGACTATTTGCAAAAGCATTTTTTGGCCAGTACTATACTACTAATACTCTCTAACTCCATTAAACTATCATAATCCTTTTTGGGATTCAAGGCTTAAATTCTTTGGTTCGTGGAAATATGTTGTTGCTCTACGTTTGATATTTTTTAGCATATCACCTCCATTATCTCTTTTTTAGTTGATTATCACCTTCATTTTTGGATAATCTAATCTGGTTTTTCCATTTCAATTATGATTACTAGTATCCATCATTTTATTTGACAACTTTTCTCTTGAATGGTTTATCTTACGCGCTGGTATTTGTTGCACATGCAGATTGACAGTGTTCATCAAGATGTTCGTGTGGTTTTCAAAGATGGAGACGCAGTTGGTGCGAAAATCATAGTACATTGAACAAGGTATTTTCAGCATTCTCCATTTAGTTTAATTCAAGACCCTGCAATTGGAGAAGAGAACTGAATAAATGTTGATGATTGATGACCATTTTTGTTCGTTTAGCAGGTACAAGTATGATTTCCCATTCCTTGAAACAAATGGGGAAGTAAGTGTAGATGACAACTGTGTAAGACCATTGTAGAAGCATGTTTTTCCACCAGCATTGGCCCCATTGGGTTGCCTTGGAAGGTTGTTCCCTTCCCCATGTTCAAACTGCAGACCAAATGGATAGCAGGAGCTTTGTCAAATCGCCTTGCACTTCCTTCCAAAGAAGAAATGACTCAAGATCCTGAGACCTGAAGCATTCTACTCTTCACTTGAAGCTTCTGGCACTTCTAAGCGTTACACTGATAATATGGCCAATTACCAAGTGCTTTCTAAAGTTAAAACTTAAAAGCGATGAATGTTTTTAGCTTGTCTCAAATCATATACTTGCTTCCCCAATTCATAGTAACAGTTGTCTTTTTATTTTCTATTGCATTTAAAATTCAATGGACTCGTAACCAATTCTATTTTAATGATAATGATTAAATACATCAAAACGAAAATATTGTGAACCGGAAAGAATATATATTAGCAAGACTTATATTGTGCGTTTGGGATTATATATGGTAATGACTGTGGGAATACGATAACTGGATTGCTAATCAGTCTAGGATTCGTGGTGTTGAAGAATGGAGGATGGAAATGTACAAGTTTGCATCTAAGAACAAGAGGCTGCAACCTGAGTCATACCCTGACGAGTGTGATGACGATGAATTGGTTCTAGAAGCTCAACAAGATTTTTCTAAGTATTTGAACTGATATTGTGACAAGTCAACTGAGAAGTCTCAAGCTGAGCTGTATTGCCATATGCTCTGATCTCAATGCCAGAGTTATACAATTACAACACGGTTGAGTGAATTAGCACATGAAAGTAATAAGTTAGGCATACACGAAAACATAAATAGTTGTTTCATTCACTAATAAAATTGATGATGTTCAGATTACTTGTTTCTATAAATGTTTTCTTTTCAGTTGATGGTAATTCGCTTTGGCAATGCTTCAATCACGACTTGAATTCGGTGAAACATGTACAGTGTTTTTGTCAACCCTAAATTTAACACTACCAGTTATATATGGATGTATTAGCTCTAAATAATTTGGTTCTTGCCGTACTTTGGAGCCATGCCGGTCCAAAATCAAAACCAATCAACTACAAAAATACTGGTGTGCGAAGACAACAAATAAGACTACCTTTTTAATTTTTTCTCAGATGAGTTCCTCCTAGCTTTCTTAATCGATCCTTCTTCTGTGAAGAGATTGCTATATTTCTTCAGTACCCTCTCTTTCTCTTGATGTAAGCCCAACATCTCGTATGCATTTGCTACTTTCTTAATGATGGTTTTATCTCGAGGTTTACGATCAAAAGCTTCCAATCCCTTGAAAAGCTGTTGATGAAAGAACACAAAATTACGATGCAAATGTCAATGCGTCAATCTAAAATAAAATATCAGTGACGGTCCAATGACATTGTAATCGAATATTTGCACAAATTGTCCATAACGATCAAATGAGCATCAGTAGAAGACAACAAAATTGTAGTATATGGTTAGTTTGGAAAACATACCCGAACAAGATCATCCAGCATGTTGTTTCGGTAATATACAGATATCATGAGATGACACAACTGCCAGGGAACCGAATGCAAATCAGTGTCGATTTTGGTCTGCCAGAATTTGTGCGCTTCTTCCACTCTATGGTCCATATCTAAAGCTCGTATCAATTGACCATATGTTCCCATTGTGTTCCCCTGCCCCTTGCTCAGCATCCATTTAATCACCTGAAGAAACAGAGTAATTTATTGAATAAAAGTGAGGTCAAGCTAAATTCCATTTAATCAGCAACAAATCATATCATGTACCTGAACAACCCTATGCCACTGTTGTTGCTTCTCGAGAGCATTCAATATGAGTTTCAAAGAGGCAATAGGGAAGTTCTGCTCCCATGCAACCCACGCATCAAGGGCACCATAAATCGCTTCCTTAGTGTCGTTCAGATCAAGAAGCTGTGTGGCATCGCATTATTTGGTATTTAAAAAAGCAATTCAAGAAAAAAGACGAGCTTGACTGGGCATGACGATAGATACTTACAGTAGAGAGAAGATACTTGTTTTTATCCTTCCTAGAAACGTTGTGGCCAATATAATGATTTGGTGCATCTGTATGTGTAGGTTTTTGTTGGGGAGGGGGATTAGAAATAGCCTGCGAGAAATGCGTTATTTTGTAGAAGTATTTAAGAGTTAGGGGACAAATTGTTGATGAGTGAGAACAGTACCTGTGATTGTGCGGGGTTGAAACGGGATAAGTTGTAGTAACGGTGAGAGGCATGCTTAGGATGAAGTTGAGTGAATCTAGTAACCTATAGAGAATAAATATCCAAAGCAAGCTTAGCACGCTAGTTTCATTCAGTTCAGTTGGACAAACAAGATACATAGAAGAGAGGAGTGGGACTGACAAGATGAGAAAAGCAAGGTGACCTCCACATCATTGTTCGCAATTGCAGCGATGGACGGGATCAACACAGCAACACAAGAAATGAACCTTGGCAATGGGATACCCGCCACGCCCAGAAGGGAGATTAGAATATTGGAAGCAGATTGAGGAAGCGGCAGAGTCTTAAAGTTAAGGAGGCAAATTGGAAGCATAATCTTACCTGTTAGTCACCTTGTTGCCAATTGAGCAGTAGGTGTGGGACTCTCTAATCTTCGAAGCTAGGAGAGAAAGATATTGCGCTGTTTCTATGCAATTTGGGAATGTATTGCGGGTTCTGTTTGGGTCCAGATGCACAATTTTGGCAAATTGAATCGGTACAGCTATGCAGTATTGGTTTAACTCTTTCTTAAGCAGGGGATGAGTTGCACAGGAAGATTCAAAAAAAGTCCTTTTCAGAAGAGACTTAAGCCACTCTGGCTGAAGAGCTTTCTTCACTTTCTTAGCCTAAAAAGTAAACACATCGTTAAACTATATGCTTCAAATTAAAGAGATATGAAATCTCACCCACCTTATTTTTCTTAACAACAATAATAATAATAAAAATAGAAAATTCACTGTTTATCTTCAGTTCTCTGTGCGCCATAAAAGTCAGGTATCCTGCTAGAATGTTTGCATTATGTGGTGACAAGCGTAGTTTGTTCATTTGGACGCACCGATGCATCCAAATTCACTTTGATGCCAAAACAATGTGTCTTTTACAATTGAAACTGAAGAAAGAAATACACATGTCGCCATTAAAATAACAATATCTATTAATTTTAAGTAATAGACTACAATTTGAGGATCACATTGAAAATAATCACTGCCGCAATTCTTTCTGTCTTTGCTCAAGCAGTTTGTTATTCAAATCTGACAACATATCAATTCTCACATTTCAACCGTCGGAAAACTCACAAGACTACAATCTTCAACCAAAATAGAAAATAAGAAATGTTTGGTATTAATTACGTTAGGACTGAATCTATGAAAAAATTGCGCCTTTTAAGAACAACAAATTCAAGGTTCATGATAATCAGTAAAAAATTTCAGCAACACATTCAACTTTCGGCAACAAATTGCTTTCAGCAACAAAATCAGAGTGCAGTGATACAGCAACAAAATTGAAATAGAAAGAAACAGTGGCATTTGTTGAACTCACCAAATCGGGTTGCGCAAAGGAAGCTGACGGCGAGGGAGAAGCTGACGGCAAGGCGAGAAGCAAGAAGACGACAACGAAGACCAGCCAACCGGGACCTGCTGCCTCTGCTGCCGGCGACGAAGGTTGAAGGGAAGTCGCGCGTCTGAGTGCGAGACGATGACGAGGCAGGGAGCGACGATGAGGACCAGTCCCGCGGCGACGACGATAGCGGGGAAGGCGCGCCCAGACGGTGACGACAGAGAGCGACAACGACGACCAAGTGCGAGACCAAGACAGTGAGAAGCAAGAAGACGACGACCACTACCACCCGAGGGGCCAGATGCCAGTTCTGTCTGCTTCTGCCGCCGGCGAAGCGAGCGCAGGGAAGGGAGTGCTTGAGCTGACGAGAGCTTGTCAGACTAGATACGAGAGGCGAGAGACCGGAGATGAGACGAGCTGACGAGAGCTCGAACTCGTGGGAGAGAGTGGCGAGAAACTGAGAAAGAGAGTCGAGAGAGGAGAGAGCGTTGAGGGCTGGGGGTGGTGATCTTCAGCAATTAGGGCTTCAATAGTTAACTAAGTAAAATACTTAGATCATTTTGTCAAACAGAATATTTTTTGGGAGTTATTTTATCGTTATCAATTTATGAGAATTATTTTGTTAAAATCGAAATTTTTTGGACCAAAATAATTATTTACTCTATTATAAATAGATAAAAAATGAAGTTGCTCCACTCCACATGATTAACATTATGTTTTCTTATGGTAAATCACATATCTATGATTCTGTAATGTGTTTTTAATTTTATATATCAAACATGATCACAGCTTGAAACTAGATGTATATATGCAAATACAAATCACACAATTAAAATAATTGCACCGCAGAAGGTAACAAGTGATATACCATATCATATCTACATATATGTTAAGAAAACAAGAAAAAAAAAAGCTGTTTATACATTGATTATGAAAACAACTGAATGTATGAACTGAAAGAAGAGAAAGAAGGTTGATAAATACAATTATCATATACACCACCTTTAACTTTATAGTTTCTTCATGGTTAATTCAGTCATGTATACTAGTTTCTTCATCAATGGTGATGGCATAATAATCTATCTGCTCCCTCCTTTTCTTCACTTTCTCATAGTAGCACCAGCAGCATTGCTCTTATTGGAAATTGTCCCCACCTTGCCTGGAGTAGAAAGCCTTCTTGAATTTGAAGTTGGAGATTGAGACAAAGAGAGTCTCTTCTTTGCTGCAGTAGCAGGACTTGATTTCTCAGATGAGCTAACACTGCTCTTTGCCATATTGAAGGATTTTGAGGCCTTTGTTGCTGCTGCTTTCTTTGGTGATCTGTTCATAGGTGAGTTAAGGAGCTCATCATCCCTCGCAGGCGAAATGGCGATGCTGTGCCTACGGTTGCCCTCCCTCCTAATGCCAAATGCATTCCTCTTGTCTCCATCACCACCCCAGGAACCAAGTTTAGGACTAGCTGCCCTGAGACTCCTTGGAGTGGGGGAAGCTGTAAAAGAGGCTGTGGACTTTGATGGGGTGAGTACATTTGAGGGCGAGTTAAGGCCGCTGCGCGACCGGCCTGTTTTTATGGCCCTAGGGGAGTTCTTGCTAATGTTAGCATCGTCGCGTAGAGTATACAGTTTGGTTATTTCGCCAACTGATAGCGTGCTTCTGGCTGTGCTAATTAGAGGTGCAGGCTCATTGTGTTGGAATGTGCTTTGTCCCTCCCATGGCCTTACAGCCATCCATCTCTCAAGCCAATTCCAGCCCCAGTGAGGATTGTTTGGATCCATAAACGAGGCGTTCGTGCCTGATTTTAGATTGTTCCTCCAAGTTTGCTGTCGGAGAAAGTGATTCAGTTATCCATAAATGAAAAAATCAAAGAAATTCTTTCAAGTCTGTTTATGCTTCTACATGAAAATTAGTCTAAAATGTAGTATACCTGATGTGTCATTGAATAAGCCAGAGCCTTCTCCCTTCTCATGGTAGCAATTTGCCTGTGCAACAATTTTGCTTCAACTTGCTCTTTTGAATCCTTTCTATGATCCCATTCAGCTTGCTATACAAGTATTTATCACTTCATCAGTAAATAATGTAAAAGAAGCATTGAAATCACATATCATGCATTCCAAGATTTTGTTAAGAACAAAAACCATAATGAAAAAACACCAGATCAAGAATGCTTAAGAAACATTCATAAAAATCACAAAAATGCAGCTTACAGCAGCTTGCAACTTCTCAAGCTCCTTCTCCCGTTTCTGCAGGAGCTGGCGCTGAAGAGCCTGGTTCTCCTCAGACATTCTGATCTTCCTCGCGCGAACTTGAGACTGCAGTTTCGAAAGAGTCTGCATGCATTGCAAGGTAGAGGCTGATTGCCTTTTCACAGATTGCCCTCTTACCAATGTTCTCAACCTTGACAAACCTCTCAAGCCTCGCAGTTTTTTCCTCGCCTAAAACCACCAAAACAATGATTGTTTTATTGAAAAGAAATCAAACCAAAGTGCTGTTGCTGTTAGAGACAATATCTACTTGAAATTGTTATGAACATTCCAATACAATCACTGAATAATAGCATACAACAGATCCTAAATATATATTATCCATCAACCAAAATTTTGTTTGGTAGAAAGTTAATTGGAAGTAGTCCTTCAAATGAATGCAAGAAAACTCAAATGTAACAAACTTCTTAGAGCAAAGCAAAATGTATAATAATCCCCTTCAACCAATAATTGATGAACAAACTTCATCAATTGTTCATGCGACATGATCCAAATAGGATGGTAACAATGCAAGTCAATACCAGATATCCGCGGAAGGCTGTCTGAATCATGATTGCTGCTTCATCATCCTTCAGTTTTTCACGGCGACGAGGCGTCACAGTCTTGGGACGAGTAGCCTCAGCCGCGGCCGCGACAGCAGCACCTGCTGCGACAGCAGTAGCCAAGACCAAAGAGAAAGCCTGCTGGTTCGGCTCATTCTGACCTGCCACTCTTGCTTGTTTTGGTTCTTTCTTACGCGGAAGCGCCGGAACAACTACTATTCCCTGCGCTTCATTTCCGGCTTCATTGTGATCATGGTGTCCAAAACATCCTAATTTGGACTTACTATTGCTATGGCTATGGCCATGACTATGGGTTTTCTGTGGTTTTGTGTTCTTTTCCTGAAACAAAGACAAAACGGTTTCAATGAGAATTGAGAAACTAGAACCTTCCTTTGATTTCCAAACAAGATGAAGAGATTATTCAAACCTGGTCCTTTTTGTTTTCAGAACCAAAAACTTTCTTCACAGCAGAGAACCAACTCCCTTTCCTCCCCATCTCCAATTCCTTTAACTTTAAGAAAATGCAGAAGGAAAAATCATATTTTGATTAACATAGAAAGGACCAAGTTCAATCAATTAAAGGAAACCAAAGCGAATTCGGAAAAAGAAGCTTGTGTTGAAAGTAATTAAATTCAACCACGTTACAAAACCATGTAATACTTACCAAATAAAATCTAATGCAGATTGAATTCAATTCCAAGCAAAAATGTTATAAGGAAACAGAAATATGATTAGAAAATGGAAACAAATTATGAAAGAAGAACAACCGATGACATGCATTCATCCATTTCAGTAATTCAATGAACAAATATGAAATGTGGGAGGAACCCAGATAACAGATTTCAAAAAGCCATCAAACCCAGGTCAAAATTTCCAATTTTGAACAATAAAACCAAAGCAATGAAGCAAATTTTGGAAGTAATAATAATCATAACAAAAATAATAACACAATGAACAAATAAATGGGGAATTAAGAACCCACATAGCATATAATAATCCAATGGAAAAACCTTGAAACTAAATTGAAGGTATAGATGGAAAAAGAACACACCTTTGCATGAGAATCAGAGAGATGTCTCTGCAAAATGAAGGTGAAGATAAAGAAAGGACAAAAAGGGAGGGAAGGAAAGAAAGGAAAAAGAGAGAAAGAAAGAAAGTTTCAACAAATGGAAGAAAGAAACCTATTTTACGTTAATAAACACGAATAATTACAAGCCAGGATTTGGTGTTAGGATCCCATTGTGCCCAATTGTGACTACTAATTTTAACCTTGATTATTTTCTCAATTTTAAATAATAAAAGTTAACAGATTCTTCCAAAACAGATGGACAGAAAATCATAATGTAACTAAATTAACAGTTTCCTAAGTTGTCATTTTCTTGGTTCGTACAACTTTGGCTTCTTTTCAAAACCAGTTACTTAGAAAATCTAACAGACATTGTTTGCAACTCAGCCTAATCTTTGTTAAAGACTTGTTATATCTAATTAACTAATTAGAACATATAATTAGAAGACAATGTTATAAAATAAGAATTTAAATTTTATATGTAGACAGTGTAAAATATTTTATATTGTCCAATTTATATTTTTTTTAGATAATTATTTATATATAATCAATNNNNGGGTGAAGTTTTTTGGTTAAGCATTTAAAGTTTAGACAAATAAAAACGTTTTTCTTAAATGTCAATGGAAATCACTTTAATTTTATAATATTATTTCACCAAAAGTAAAGTCTTTAATGGATCAAAATTTAGACGGCCAGAACAGTGTTTTGATCATGATAACAGCATAATATATTAAGGGAAAAATTATAATGGGTCATTGATCTAAAAGAGTATAAGCTGGAAAATAATTTGCAAGTATTCTAATAAAAGTAATATGAAAATAATAGTCAAATCTCATGGACATTTACAATTATACATAACGTATTCACACACGACAACACAGGTATAAATATATGTATACGTATATGATGTATCCATAAACTAAATATAATGAACATCTTGCTCAAATGTCACTTCTGAAAATCATATGCATAAACCTGCAAATTGATCAGTATAGTTTAAGCATTTTGTTGCCCGGTATCATTCATCATAACATATATTAATTTAATTATTTGAATTAAATATATTAAATTATTTAACAATTTTCTGTTATATATAATTTTTATATAAAGATACTTTTAAGCAATCACTATTTATATATATATCTTTTTTCCAACAAAAAAATGCTATCTACCCTTCCCTCGGCTACCTTGATTTTTGGCTTATATATACGTGTAGATAATTAATATTTTAATATTGTTATCAAATTTGGCCACTTATTAGCAAGGTAGAGAAAATTGAGATTTTACGTGAAATCGAACAAGTAAATAAAAAACGTAAAACGTAAAATCTTAACAAGATTTAAATTGTAAAATCGTCAGACATAGTACAAATTTCGTAAAATCGATAAACTCATTTAAAATCGTAATATCGAAAGATTTTAAGAGTTAAATCGAGATTCTAGCTACTATGCTTATTAGGCTAGCCATTCTCTTTAATTAATTTGAAGTTTGAAGCACGTGTCTTTTTTTTAAAGATAAATTCTTAATTTTGTAAAATAAATAATGTAGTGTAGTTAAAAATTATTTAAAATGGTTATAAATTTATACAACAATCAACAAATTAAATTATTCACCAAATCGAAAAAAGAATAGAAAGAAAAAAACTCGTCACAATATATACTTAATTAATAGTATTTGTTAAAAGGGATTACAAGGGGATAGTAGAAATTAAAAAATAAATAAATAATAGAAAAATAAGCTCAAATCATATTCATTTTTTAAGTTTTAACACAAAATAACACTACAAAACAAAAAACGATGAGTATCATCAAATTTATTGTCAGAAAATCGAATAAAATTCAACAGTATATAAATGTCAGATTTTGCGTCGGTATTTATCTATCGAAATAAATCTTGTTGATAACATAATAGCGACAGGCTTTTTTTGTCCGATGGTAATTTCCGTTGAATATAGCGATGGTAATTTTCGTCGGATATAGCGACGGAGTACACTTAGGAAGCAGAAGAGATCCGTTGAATGTAACACCCTAACTACCAAAGCTCACGCTTCCGGCTGCGCAACTCTGATAGCTCGGATATTACAACGACACTTATACTATTTAATACTAAAATATGAGCCTGTTTAAAACTTTAAACCGCAATACCGCTCCCAAAATATTTTCATCCGATAACATACATCCATAAATACCATACAACTTACAAAACTCATAAAGAGTACATCCATATATATATACAAATATATATATAAATAATATTACAAACATAAACCAATACAATCCCTATCCCTCTTACAGATTATATCAAGATAAAGGCGAGGGTACAATAAACCATAACTAAGTCTCAACCTGGAGCACATGGTGGCTAGCCATTGCTACTACCCAGGGAAACCCTCATCTCCAATAGTGGAAGTGCAAAAATCACAATTATCAATAATTCAGCATATACATGCATTCATTCTCATCCATGGATCAACATCCATCTCAGCCATCCGGCTTACGGTTCAGTCCAGAACCAACCAATATTGATAATCACACACAGCCATTCCGGCTCACGGTTCAATCCAGAACCAGTCAATATTCATAATCATACATAGCCATTTCGGCTCATAATAAAACTTCAAACATTATATTTCACAAGCCACACAACAATTCAGCCAAGCCAACATCCATAATCATTCGAGTCAATCAAATAATACATAAGGCAGATACAATCACTAATTACACCATATCTCACATCAGTATCCATATGTAATAATTCCAATAATAAACTGTAGTTTTCAGAAAGTGCCCCTACCTCAAAACGCAATTCCATAAACCAAACGTCTCACAGAGTCCTTTCCGCCTCAACCCGAACTGACGGCAACCAAAACCTCAGCTCCCAGTCACGTGCGCAATAACCATAGCAACACTAATCGCAACATACAATAATCAGGACTCGACCCCACGTTATCAAAACTCATAATTAACCAAACACAACCGAAAACTAACGTGAGGCTTTTCGAAACATAATTTCTTACCGGAAATGACAACACGAAGCAGTTTCGACTTCGAACCGGCCCCGACAACAGCTCCGGCGGCGGCCAGAAGCTTCGGTGGATCAACTAAAAAAAACCGCGCAGCATTAAAACCTTCTCAGATCCAAAATGACCAAAACCGCAAATTAAAACCCTTACCAGCAGAGTTCTCCGGCAATGGCAATAGGGTTCTCCGACGGCAGAGGCAGCTTCGCCCCCTTTTTACCCATAATCAACCACGTCGGAGGTAAAGCTAGTAGTGACGGCGGCGGTTCCGACGGAGGCGACGCCGGCGACGTGAATGGCGGCTGGTTGCGGTGGTTGGACCTCCAGCTCGGCCTCAGCTCTCTATGTCTCCTCTGCTCGGTGTGACTGGACGGCCTTCCTCCCAACGGCACGGAGGTGGCAAACCCTAGCAGTGGCGGCGGTCTTCCCCGGACGACAGTGGCAGTGCGACAGACCGGAGCAACGCGGCGGCAGCGAGCTTCGATCGCGGCAAGGGATGGCGCCGTTCTCCTTTTCCATTTTCGCGCAGCTCCCTTCCTCAAAGCTCGCCTCAATCTCTCTCTCTCTGCTCTACCATAAATGACGGCAACTGCCTCGGTGGCAAAGGTAATGGCGGCACGGTGAGGACGACAGCGTTAGCACACGGCGGCGCAACGGGTCGTGCTCCTCGCGTCACTGGCCCGCGCTCTCCTCCCTCAGTGCCGCGCAGTTTCTCTCCTCTGGGCTTCCTCGACAGCGACGACTCCTCGGCGACGGCGCGGCTAGGAGTGATGGTGTGACGAACAGAGGCGGCGGCGAGCTAGTCGGCGGCAAGTCCTCCTCCTTCTCTTCCTCTTCTCCCGCCGCAGCCCCCTGCCTCTCATCCCACAGATCCCTTTCTCTCTTTGTTTCTTTCTTTCTTTCAAGCAGCTTGCAGCTGCTGCTGCATTAGGTACCCTGGTGTGTACCGGGTCAGGGGAACTGGGTAGGGTTTTTAGGATTAGGGTTTTCCTTATTTGAAAATTAGGGTTAAGGGTACTTTGGTGATTTCAAATAAAATTGGGAATAATGTAGTAATTGAAACCCAAACTAAATCCAACACTATTTGTATATAGAAAATACTATTTGCTCATCAATTTTAAAAATTATTTTCAATAAAATGCCCAAATCTAAAAATTAGAAATAATCTAATTAATTTCTCTATTTTCCAAAATAGCAGTATTAATATTTAAAATATTAATTATTTAATCCAAATCATATAGAAATCCTTATTATTTCACAACTACCAGCTTTATAATTTGAATATAGAAAATAATCCAATAATTGTGGGATTGGATAATGATCATAACTTATCTCAAATCCAATAAATCAAAACTTGCTTTAATTATCTTTAATAAAATAATCTCTTAAATTAAGGCTATAAATAACTGTAGGATTTGAGACTTGATCATAATAAGACTTTTCAAAAGTTCTGGATCTTACATTGAACGTTACCGTCGGATTACGTTGGCGCCATTTAATATGTCTCCGTGCCATCTTACCGTCAGATTATGCCGACGAAAATTTTTTTTATTTTTTTTTAAAATTGGCTAGGCTATTACCGTTGGTGTATTCCGACGGTAGGCTTTTATAATTTTTTTTTTATGAAATTTTCCATCCATATGTCATGTACCCTGATAACCAATAATTGAAACAGTACTTTAAACCTGCTGTGAAATATCAAACATACAAATTATGAACACGGAATAATGGTAATTAAAATATCTGGAACGATGTTAATTATATTTACATTAGCCATATTCAAATTCATCATCTTCGTCCTCTGGTTCACCATCCTTCTCTTCTAATGTAGTTTCCTGACCATCGAACTTAGCTTCCTCCACTTCATCGTCGTCCTCTGGTGTAGTGCGTCGGCATGTAGAATAAGGTCAATGATGTCATCATCCATAACAGCCGACCTAAGGGTGATCAGCTCACCAATATCAACCACTGTTTTTGAAGGAGTTTGGTCATCATTCTGGTAAGGTTTCTGACCCTCTGTCCTATCATCAGACTCGATGCGGCCTCTTGACTTAATCTTAACCACAACCATCCAACTAGACTTGCATGAACCCGGATAAGGCAAATAGTATAATTGTCGTGTATTTTGAGATAGAATAAAAGGATTGTAGTGCTTATATTTCATTGTTACATTAACTTTAGTGATATCTTAGTCATTGTGCTTTCGTGTTCCTTGTTGTGAACTTGGATCATACCATTCACATTTAAACACCCACACCTTGTACGTAGTGCGACTGAAATACTCTAATTCAATTATGTTGTTCAACACACTAAATTCAACCAATCAGAATGACCCTGCCTGAATCATCACGAATCAAAACTCTAATGTGGATGTTTTCTTAGCTAAGAATGTTTCGCAGATGATGCCCTCAATCCAAGCTCTACTCTTCACTGTGCGCTTGAATGAATCAATTATCCTCTCAAATGGGTACATCCACCGAAATTAGACTGGTCCACATAGTATTACTTCATACGGTAGGTGAACTGCTAAGTGTTCTATAACATCAAAAAAAGATGGAGGGAATATCCTCTTTATCTTACAAAGTATGATGGGAATGTTCTTGTCCATGACTGTGAGATTATTAATGCTAAGTTTTGTAGCACATAACTCCCTAAAGAACTCGCTTATTTTTGTGAGGGGTTTCCATATGTTGGTTGGAAGCTTTTTGAACGTCGTAGGAAGCAAAGACTCCATGAAAATGTGGCAATCATGACTCTTTAACCCAACAAGCCTACCCTGTGATACGTTTGCACATCTGCTCAAATTAGAGGCATAACTATCAGGAAATCTTAATCCTCTAATCCACTTACAAACATTTGTCTCTGGTCCTTCATTAGAGCGAACACCACCTTTGGTTTAGTCCACCGCCCGTTATCAAGTTTCTTTAAGTTTAGATCTGACCCTTTGCAAATGTCAACCAAGTCTAACATAGCCTTATCATTATCCTTTGTTCGCTCATCGTCTATTACTACGTGCATGATGTTATCAAACACGTTTTTTTCATTGTCCATCACATAAAGACAATGTCGAACCAAGTTGTCTTTCCAATAAGGCAAATCCTAAAATATACTATGTTTAATCAAATTATTCTCCCTACTATATCCCGGAGGTCTCATACCTGTCCAATTATCGACGATCATTGGCATTCTACTAATACGATGCCAAACTTGCCTACCACCTAACCTTACGGGTGCCTCTTGGTGTTCAGTTGTATTCTTTTTGAACGAGTCTTTGTTGCGCTGAAATGGATGATCCATGTCGAGGAATCCTCGATGACGATCAAACCACGGATTTTTACCGTCATTCATCAACCAAAATGTCTTTGTATCCTCCATGCAACTGGGACATGCCATTTTGCCCTAAGTGGACCAACCTAACAATATCTCGTATGCAAAAAAATCGTTAATGGTGCACATCAACGCAGCACACATTTAAAAGTTTGTCTTTGTTGAAATATCATACGCTTCTACCCCATGGGTCTACAGCTCTTTCAACTCATCCACCAATGGCTGCATGTAGACATCTATTGTGGCCTTTAAATTGCTGGGACCAGGTATGATGCAAGTTAGGAACATGTATGGGTCCTTCATGCACATTTCGGGACTCAGGTTATAAGGAGTAACCACTACAGGCCAACAAGAATACGCGTTGCCGAAATTAGAATTCGGTGCCAACCCGTCAGAGCTCAAAGCTAATCTAACGTTTTTCGACTTGCTCACAAATGTAGGATAGACCCGATCAAAATATTTCCATACTTCTCCGTGTGACAGATGCGTCATGATTCTATCATCTCTCTTGTTGTTGCTATGCCAGGTCATGTGAGGGGTCAAACTCATCGATACATACAATCATTTTAGCCTAGGAATTTAAGGCAAGTAGTGCATCCATTTCATTGGAACTCTCTTTAACCGGAATTTACCAATCTATTCTCTTTCAACTTGAAACCTCGGTGATCTACAGAATCTGCATTCAGTTAGGTTTGTATACCCCTGTAATATAGCATACAACTATTCAAACAACAATCAATTTTCACCGAATTTAGACCTAATTTCAAAACTAGTTTCTTTGCTTCGTAGTGGTTACAAGGGATGTCAATGGTCCCGACAAGTACCAGTTTGTTACACATGGTGGCCCACTTATCAAAAGACTCTTGGGTATGATTTGACTCCGACTTAATACTCATCATTCTAATATATACAGACAACTCTGAATGAATACAACCCTCAAACAACAGTCTCACAGCAGATTCTAACAGATGATAAGATCTCTTTGCCTCCGGGTTAGGCTCTTGTTCAATCTCTTCCAATTCCATAACACCTGTTACATCAAACACCATCTCGTTGTACCTTTCTTAGTTACTCTCCCAAGCCATTTCTTCCATATTTAGTTCTCTCACCATCCGAACCCTCTCGTTGATCGACAATTGGACCTATTCAAATTCGAGGCAGATCGGTTAATTCCTTGATCGTCCACTTCTCTGTGTGTCATCCACATCCAATACCCATCCATCAAAACCGTTATGATAGATGAAGCGTTATATCCGCAAGTCCTAACCACTTAGTCAGCCAATACTTTTCACACAGACACCTGGAAAGCCCTTCAGACAAAAACGATTTCATGCTAAAGACATGCGCAACAAATGCGTCAATTCCCTTAAAAGATTCAGGGTTTAAACTCCCTCCACCATTATCCCTATCATACATCCATAGACGATGACTTTGAATCATATTAAAATACACACCCTAGATTTCAATGAACAACACAAATTATTATATGTTTTAGAATATTCGGCAGAGTGTATCCTATAATTAAAATCTTCCGTCAAATACAATTATCATTTTCTGACAAACTAAACATGTTCTAAAACAAATTAAACAAAATTTTGGCAAAACTTTCTCTTAATTCAGAGACATCCATCAAATAAAGATAACAATTTTTGTAGAGAAAACAACAGTAGACATAAATTAGAACAAACACGAATTCAATAACACGTCAAATCCTAAGCATTCTAGTGTGCAACCCCTTATAACTCCATAATTTTCTAGTAAACTTAAAAATTGATTATAGTTAGAGATAGAAAACCTACATGGAACACGGATGCATAGAATACGATAGAAGCAAAATCCAATGATCTCAGGGATATAGCACTGTCCTAATAAAAAAACTTATTAAACTTATAAGGTGAAACTAATTAATTCAATAAACTACACATAGTCTTCTAATAATATCGATCACTCTTAATCTCACTCTACTTAATCTTTTGTTACTTAATTTAATTTCTATTTACATTAAATTAACATAAAAAATCCTAATAATAAACTTTATTACCCTAATTTAATCAATATTTGATAATAAAATACATAACAAAACCCTAAACTAAAAAAAAAATAAAAAAACTAAAAATCCTAAACCAAATTAAACCCTAATCACAAACTTCATTACCTTAATTTAATCAATAATTTAATAATAAAATACATAACAAAACCCTAAACTAATAAAAAAATCTAAAAAAAAAAACTAAAAATCCTAAATCAAATTAAATCCTAATCACAAACTTCATTACTCTAATTTAATCAATAATTTGGTAAAACAACAAACAAAATGCTAAATTCACAAAAAATCTGAAAGACCCTAAAAAAAACTATGCCAAATTCTAATCATAAACTTCATTACACTAATTTAATCAATAATTTCAAAAACAACTTAACCAAAAAATTCTAAACTCATATAAGAATACTAAAAAAATAAAAAATATTCCAAAATTACCTCTGTTGGTCACTGCAGAATGGTGGAGGCATGATGGTAACAGGAGGCGGCAGTGACCACAGACGCGAATAGTGGCGGCGTTTCCAACACCTCCAGCACTGACCGAGAGCTCCAGCAGCGAGAATGTCAAGTGGCGGAGGCGGCAGCGGAGTCTCCAGTAGATGGCATCAATGCCGACAGCTTCAGCGGCGAGGAGACACCATGAGAGGAGAAAGAGAGTGAGTTTAGAGAACTGAGGGGGGGGGTTTGCGTTTGAAATTTAACCCAATATTATCGTTGGATTTACTGGCGGAACCTTCCGACAAAAAATTGTTTAAATGCAGCGTTTTACTAAAGTGACTTACTATCAACGATATCCAACTGTAGATCCGCGACCGGTATTCTTGGTGCTAAAAAAATAATATTTCGCTATCCTAGGAAAAGTAAGTCTAACATAAAACTTAAACAATTGATTATAGTTTGAGATAGAAAACCTACCTAGAATACGAATGCACAGAATACGATAGAAGCGAAATCCAATTGATCTCAGAGATATAGCACTATCCTAATAAAAGAAAAAAACTTATTAAACTCACAAGGTAAAACTAATTAATTCAACAAACTACACAAAGTCTTCTAATAATCTCGATCACTCTTAATCTCACTCTACTTAATCTTTTGCTACTTAATTTAATTTTTATTTACATTAAATTAACATAAGAAATCCTAATCACAAACTTCATTACCCTAATTTAATCAATATTTAATAATAAAATACATAACAAAATCTTAAATTAAAAAAAATTGAAAAAACTAAAAACCCTAAATCAAATTAAACCCTAATCACAAACTTCATTATCCTAATTTAATCAATAATTTAATAATAAAATACATAACAAAATTCTAAACTAAAAAAAATCTGAAAAAAAAAAACTAAAAATCCTAAACCAAATTAAACCTTAATCACAAACTTCATTACTCTAATTTAATCAATAATTTGGTAAAATAACTAACAAAAACCTAAATTCACAAAAAATCTGAAAGACACTAAAAAAATTATAACAAATCCTAATCCTAAACTTCATTACACTAATTTACTCAATAATTTCAAAAACAACTTAACCAAAAAAATTCTAAACTCACATAAAAATTCTAAAAACATAAAAAATATTCCAAAATTATCTCTATTGGTCGCTGTAGAATGGTGGAAACGTGGTGGTAACAAGAGGTGGGAGTGACAATGACCACGTCCCTATCGTTGACGGCAGTGACCACAGACGCGAACAGCAGTGGCATTTCCAACGCCTCCAGCACTGACCGAGAGCTCCAGTGCCGACAGTTTCAGCGGCGAGGAGACACTATGCGAGAAGAGAGAGAGAGAGTGATTTCAGAGAAGTGAGGGGGAGGGATTCACGTTTGAAATTTAACCCAATATTATCGTTGAATTTACCGGCGGAATCTTCCGATAAAAAATTGTTTCAATGTAGTGTTTTACTAAAGTGACTTATCGTCGACAAAATTCGATTGTAGATCCGCGGCCAGTATTCTTGGTGCCAAAAAAATAATATTTCGCGCCACTTATCACCATCGTGAAATCCGATAGTAAACAATTCATGTAACCAAATATAGCTTGTATCTGACGCAAAAATCAATGCTAAATTCGATAGTAATAGACGTTGCTAAATCCGACGGATATTTCGACAATATTAAGCGTTTTTTTTTTATAGTGTAAATAGCACTTAATCATCTTTATCTATATATATATAAAGAGTTTAG
>NC_029793.2:136302599-136305272 GCF_000816755.2 Arachis ipaensis | reverse complement strand
AAAATCTTATTTTAATTTATAAAAAAAAGTTGGATTGATATGCACTAGTATATATGTAGTTTTCATTAATTAACTCTGTGCTTTTCTATAACTAACCAATAAGTGGTTGACTTAAGGATAAATAGTACTGCACTTTTTCTCCTATCTATTCTAATTAACATAATGTGATATATAACATCTTAATCTCCTAATTACTTTTTGTGCAAACCATAACATTATTATTTTTTTCTATTAAATAAAAAGAAAAGTATATGATAAAATAATGACTGAGTTTCAGAGTACACAAAAAATATTTACACACAAGTGCTTCTCGATACTAATACAATGCTGTAAAACACGAAAACATGACATTGGTATATAATGTGTGTGGAAAATTCATAATCACATAAAAGCAGCTTTCACTACTGCATCATTTGCAAGCTTACTACTCCTACACCCTAAACCATAGGAGATTGACCGAAATGCCCTCCACAACCCTTTGCAATTATTATTCCTCTTCTCCTTCGCCTCCGGTGGTGCCACCGCGGCAAACTTCGTTCTGTGGCTGTGGCTACGACTGCGGCTCTGCCTGCTTCTAATGTCACTTAGTTCCATGCCATTGTTGCTGGGCAACCTAGACATGCCAAACATGAAGAATAACCACCTTGACTTTGTGGTTGACCTCATTAGGGACACCTTTCCTATTGATGGGTGCTCACATGTGAAATTACTCTTTTCACCCTTCTTTACTTTTTGGCCCTTTTTGGAGTTAATATTATCATTGTAATTCTTCCATGGATGAACAAGTGTACCCTTTTGACGATGAATGTTGTTTTTCCCATCAGCTTCCTTGTAAGGGATGAGTTTCCCACAAAAGATTATGTTATCTGAAATATTAGTTTTGGTAGAGGTGGTGATGAATTCTTCACTGAAGAATTCAAAGAAATCATCGTCGTCATCTTCTTCTTCTTTGGATCGTGAGAGATCAAAATAATCATCACGAACCATTGAACCTACTGACGATGATGAGGAAGAAGAATCGTTGCTATAAAGAGGAAGATCACAAAGGGAGAGAGCTTCGTCATCATCTTCTTGATCTTCTAACAATAAAGGATCATCATCTTTTTCTTTCTCTTGAAGGAGTGTGCTTTCTTCTTCCAAGTAAAACTCCTTAGCCACCATTGTACTTTACACTTTACACTACTAATGAAGAAGAGACAAATAGAATTAGATAGAAGGATTAAATAAGGAATGTTAGTATATATAGATGTATGTGATGAAGAAGGTGCCAATTGAGTCCATTGTATGCATTCCAATTTTATATATATATATATGTGTCATGGAAGAGAAGATTTATTAGATTATTATTTTATAAAATAATAAAGATGAGAGAGTAAAAGATAGTGATGATGTCGATGCCTTCTATGCTTCTAGATGAATAAAGGAAAAAATAAAAGCAGTGGTCATTAATCAAACGATTACAAGGTTCTTAAGTCCACCTCTTTATTTATTAGTCATCTAGAAGAAGAGCAGGCCCCGCTAAACGCCTAGAAGTTAAAGCTCCTCATATTATATGTAGTAGTTATTAACCTAAAAATGTTGTCAAATCGTTTTGTTATATATATAATTCACATAAAATAAATTATATATCTATATCTATATTAAGTTCAAAATTATTTATTATCTCAACTAATTTTATTTTTATTATTTTTACACATATTTAATGAATAAAAATGAATTAATAAGTAAGGTAGTAAACACTTGTATATAATGAGAATCAAGTTAAATTTGTGTACAATTTTTTAAAGATGTTTTTCCATAATATTATTTGATAAATCTAAAATTTGAACCCAAGATTTAATCATAGTATAAGATGTTTGTCATTTTGATCAATTAATTAGTCATCATATTTGTTCTTATTAAATACAATTAATAAATAAAGAGGTGGTTATTTTTTTTATAAAAGCTAAATAAAGAAATAGATTAATAGACAAAATTTGGAATTAATATGTTGTTACACACATAATATTACATTAGTGTATATATAATTGTGCCCACAAATATTAAAGAAAGAAAATGTGGCCTAATAATAACAAATTTCTATATAAATAATAACGCGCTAATAGCTTCTAGATGAAGGTTTGCATGGTGGTATGGTACCATTTTCTCTTTTCCTTTTATAATTATTTATGAGTGGAGGCTGCTTGGGATTGGCTCCACATGTCTTAGCCTAAGTTCATGTTTGGAGCATAGCACCCCAAGTCATATACCAAGGTCCCACATGCATTAAGCTCATAGAGGGATTCCTTATTTCCTTTGCAATAATATCTTTTATAAAGCTTGGCACATTTGACATTTTTGGAGCCGGCAACTGTAGCATATACTCTTCAATTTCTAGAGCTGCAATTCTAGATCTTTAATATTTATATTTCTATATTTATACGTGTTAAGTATAGTGCACTGACATTGACTCGTTTGGTTGGGTATTTCGTGTGCTTCATATTATTATTGGGGACTAAGATCTTGAATTGTCGTCTATGACTTGCTATGCAAGATAGATGGAGTAATTAGGTAAATATTTTGGAAAAGCTTTTAAGCATATCACTGTATCGGTGTTTCAGTGATTTTTAACGGTTGATTTTAACTATATATATTTTTTATAATTAAAATTAACCATTAAAAATTACTGAATAC
>NC_029793.2:136293924-136302481 GCF_000816755.2 Arachis ipaensis | reverse complement strand
ATATATTTAAAAAAAATTTAATATTTTATTCATATTATGATTTAAAGATAGTCATGATCTAAATATACAAATCTAAAAAATCTAATAGATCTGCATGAGTTAATCTTGTCATTTGTCCCGACTTAAGGGCACGAGAAAATTCTTCAAATATTAGAGGAATAATTATCTACTGTTGCAAATATTTAGATTTATGAAAATTGTCAAACATCAAATATCATTTATCTTTATAAGCATTAGAATCCTTGCAGGTACCCCCACTATCTTCATTTAAGGACGTCGGCTACGATGATGGAAAGGGGACAATAATTCTCAAATTAATAATTTATACACACTAGATCTCTAATTTTTTGGTTTGGTTTTTTTTTTTAATTTTAAATTTTCTTCTCTTATATTTTTTATGTTGGACTCTTCTAACTCCGTCCCTGACTTCACCCCCTCTGACTCTTCATCTAGAATAACTTAAACCTATGTCTATGTCCAAATCAACTTAATTTCAGGTGTTTTTCTAAAATACATTTATTGTCTTGAATTTATAATTTGAAAAAAAAATTACAAAATGTATCTTAATGTAAGAGTAAATAACTTCACATAAAATTGGAAAATAATGCTAATTTTATGCATAAAATTTGTCTGTTGAGAATTCAACATCTACATAGTCAATGAGATACTTGCAAATGAATATTTGAGGATGTTCTGGTTGAAAGGTCAGAGAAATCTATTTGTAAATTGTAAGTTAATTTTATTCAGGGTATATTCATTTTTTGGAAAAAAAATAGAGGTAGTTAAAGCATATATTTTAGGGCAAATCACATAAACAAATTATAGGGTTTTAATTTTATATGAATGTCCTAAATACAAAAAGCTGACGTGAAAGTTCTAAAATTATGTAAATTCAATCAATATAATTTGATTTACCTTTATAACTTCATTTCATATAAATCGAAGCAATGTAATTCAATTTACCTTGATTTTATGTAAATCGAAACAATACAATTTGATTTACCTTGGAATCGTGTAAATCAAATTTATATGATTCGATTTAGTAAGAATGTCTGTTACAGGTATTAAATTGAAACAACTTGTTTCGATTTAAAAAAATTGGTAGCTCATGGTAAATCGAATCTAATAGATTTGATATACTAGAAAAGGCATGCATTTGATTAAATCGAATTGATTTAATTCGATTTACTAAAGAGCGTGTGCTATATAAATAGGATCAGAACGTGGAGTATTCAATAGAGGTAAATTTACAATGGCTAGTGAAGATAATTTTTTAGTTCTAGTGTACTACAAAGGCACGATTAAAAAAAAAAACGCGAGCGGAAATAAAATTTACTAATAAGGATCTGTTGAGTGTCTTTATCAAACTTTCTATGAGCCTTGTTGATTTTTAAAATACTGTACTATAAAAATTGGGACTGCATAGAATGAAACAGGTAGAGAAGTTATATTATAAAATTCTGGTTTCTATTGTTTGCGATGGGTGAAGTACGACTTATTTGTGATAGACAGTGACGAGGATTTGCAAGTTTTATTTCACTGTTGTCACCAATTTTCCGAGGTGAGAATCCTTGAACTATTGGCCAAGCTTGTGAATGTGGTTTCTAGTTCAGGAAGATCGATAACAGCATCATGATGTACGCTCTCGCATACCTCCTGACCGTCTCCTCATCTACGCCCTGAGAAAAGTCACTGAATGTTTCCTGTATCCAAGTGCACTTTACAGTGAACTTGTCAATGCAGTCCGCTGGAGGCAACACACCCAATAACTCCTCGAACCAAGCCCATGCAGGCCAGCCGCCCTCAATGTACTGCTCGAAGTTCATCAAACATCCACTGACGTACTGTCTGTCGATCGAGAGACCTAACTGGTACACAACATCCTGTAGCATAATCGTGCACTTCCCGAATGACATGTGAAAGGTATGCATCTCGGGATGCTATCGCTCGACAAATGCACTGACCAGCGGCTCATCCAACCTAAACCAGTGGTCGTTGAGCCTTGCGAGATCAGCTAAGCCGGCCATCTGTAGGTACGGTATGATCCTGTCGTCTAGGGACATACCATACTGCCTCCTCATGCTGGTGATACATCGGTGAGGCTGTATGACGATGAAAAAATTCTCTAAGAACCATAGCAATTAACAAAACAATTCACTAAACAACCATTAAGTAATATAGACCTTTTCGACAAAATACACTAAACCCTAACAAATAATCTTACAATACTCATATTTCCAACAAATTCAAGAAAATCATATCCAAGCTAAATAAAAATTACCTAAAACGGAGAATTCTAATAAAAATAAATTTTAATATAAAAGATATTGCAACATTAAACTAAATTAACGTAAATTAAATTAAATTCTAACATAACATAGTTAATCTAATATTTAGGACGTAAAGCTAAACCCTAAACTATAACTAAACTTGTAGTGTCTCGTTAATCTAACATTTAAGAATTATATTGAATTTAAATAAATTAAATTATATTAAATTAAATCCTTATTAAATTTCTACTACCTAATTAATCTAACATTTGAAACCTAAATTAAATTAAGTTAAACTCCAATAAAATTTTTAACCTAGTTAAACTTCTAACATTTAAACCTTAGGGTTAAGTATGGTTTTGGTCTCTAAGATATAGGCTAAAAATATTTTTCGTTTCCAACTTTTTTTTGCATGTAAAGTCGTCTCTAAGTTTAAAATCAAACTTTAAAATCGTCATTTTTACTTAAATATTAAAATTTTAGATCAAATTAGCCATAACAAAAAAATTATAAAATAAAAAACAAATAAGAGATCAGAAAAAGAGTGTTTCTCCTCATGCGAAGGGGGAAGGGAAGAAGAAGAAGGGAGAAGGGAAGAAGAAGCTTCCACGATCCACCTCTGCATCCGCTTCTGTCGCCACCTCTGTACGATTTTGGTCCCTAAGGTAAGGACAATTTTAAAACTAAGTTAAATCTTAGGGATGATTTTGTATGTAAAAAAAAAAAATTCGGGACGAAAAAAATTTTGGACCTATACTTTAGGAACCAAAATTGTGCTTACAAATTCTAACAGAACCTCTAATCACTATTCTAACTATTATGACCGTTATACATCACTGGAAAGTTATAGCTCGGCTAATTTTCTTGTAACCGATATATTAACTTCGTCGAATTATGATTATAAATGATTTGTTCAATAACGTCGGAAAGGGTATTAAATCCTCTTAAACGTCGGAAAACGGTTATCCTCGTTCCCTAATTATAAAAGAGAACTATCAGAATTCAAAAGGTAGGTCATCTTTCTAAGATAATAACTCTTCTCATAATTCTCATCAACTGACTTGATCGTCGGAGTGCTTTTTGCAGGTGCTCCCCCTCCTGTTTCATTTGGTGACCAAGGCATATCCTGATTCGGATAATAGGTCGGCCAACTCTCGCTGGGAAACAAGTTATAGCTCGGCTAAGGCAGGATATAGCTCGGCTGAACCAGGCAAGAACATTTGGCGCCCACCGTGGGGCCGAAAATTTAGAATATCTACCTTTATAGGCCCCAAATACCCAAACATCCGTCAATGGCCGATGCACCTCCTCCCACCCCGTCTGAGCTCCTTCGGATGGTAACCGAGCTTCAGCAAGCAAACCAGCGTTTGGCCGAGGCGAATCAGCGTATGGCGGATGAGAATCAAAGGATGCAGCAACAAATTCAGCAATTAGCCAATGCTCGCCTTGAACACAACAATAATCGGCAGACAAATGATGAACGTCAATTCGAACCGACCCATATCTCGGAAACGCCTCAGAATGATGATGATGATGGAGATCCTCGGAATGACAATGCTTCACCTGAGGGCGAGGACGATGAGCTTGATAATTCTACAGGACCGTTCACAGCCGACATCATGAATTACCAACTTCCCAGACAATTCACCTTACCGACGACTCTAACCCCGTACGATGGGCTAGGAGATCCTAAGCAGCACATCAAAAAATTCCGATCTATTATGATCGTCAATGGTGCATCTGATCCTATTTTATGTCGTTGTTTTCCGTCTTTTCTAGATGGTCCTGCACTTGACTGGTTTTGCTCTTTGCCTGCAGATTCTATCTCACGTTTCCAAGAACTGGCGAAGCAATTCGAAGATCACTTTGCGGCATCGGCAATATATTTGCATGATTCCGATTATCTGACTACCATTAAGCAAGGTCCGCAAGAAAGTCTGAAGGACTACATTACTCGATTCACGAAGATAGCGATGAGGATCCCCGACCTTCACCCTGAAGTCCACTTGCATGCCATTAAAAGCGGCCTTCGCCCAGGCAAATTCCAAGAAGCCATCGCGGTGGCCAAACCAAAGACTCTGGCCGACTTTCGGGAGAAGGCGAAGGGACAGATTGACATTGAAGAGCTCCGCCAGGCACGGAGGGCTGAAAAGTCGGCAGTCAACAAGGACGACGATAAATCTCGGGATAACAAGAAGAGCTTCAGACCTATGCCCCGCTACGAGTCATACACCCAGTTTAACACAAAAAAGGGATGATATTATTAAGGAAATATTGAACTCCAAGCTGATTAAACCTCCTCGCAAAGCTGGGAGTTATCCTGAGCCAAAGAACACTGACAAATCTAAATATTGCACATTTCATCAGAAGTACGGTCATACAACTGATGAATGTGTGATAGCAAAAGATCTCCTAGAACGCCTAGCAAGACAAGGGCATCTTGACAAGTTTATTGCAGGTCATATCCAGAAAAGAACTGGTCCAACCACTGATCCATCCGCCATAAGTACATCATCAAGAGAAAAGGACAAGGCCCCTACTCAACCCAGAGGCATCATCAATTGCATCTCGGGAGGTTACGCCGGAGGCGGACACACAAGCTCGGCCAGGAAACGCACTTACAGGGCCATGTTGGCCCTTGGGGATACCACTAATAAACCTCAACCAGCCCAAAATATTTTTTTTAGATTTGATGAAGACCCTTCGAAATTTTTTACTTTGAAACGGGCCCTCAGACTTGATGCTGAAACCCCGGGATACTTCCCAGCTGCAAAAACAAAGTACAGTTAGTACAATAAATAAGTACATCATCAAAATCTATTGAGATAAATTACGATCCCTCACCAAGATAATTCTTGACTGAAGCTCTATTTTCATCCCAGGGAAGCAAATGTGAAACAGATATTAAACCACCCTTGCTGACCATTTCCATAAGGAAAGCTAATATACATTCATTCCTAGGAGTTATAAGCTCAGGGCCTAATATGTGCTGGGGTTGACAGCACCAATAAATCGGAAATTTCTCACCTAAGTGTTCATCCAAATAAAATGGAAATTCTTCGTCAACCGTTTTTACTTTAAGAAACATTTCCTTAAAATCTTTGAAAGAGGATTTGTATAACTTGAAAACAGAAAATCCAGGGGTGCTGTTCAGATTAACCCAGAGCCCCTTCCAGACCCCTTTGGCTTGAAAAAGGCTAAAGAAAAGTTCAATTTCTGGTTCAATTTCAAGAAACTGCATCAAAACTTGAAAACATTTTAAAAATGCCCACCCATTCGGATGAATTTAGGAGGGTGCACAGTTCATCTGAGGTGCTCCCCCTCCTGTTTCATTTGGTGACCAAGGCATATCCTGATTCGGATAATAGGTCGGCCAACTCTCGCTGGGAAACAAGTTATAGCTCGGCTAAGGCAGGATATAGCTCGGCTGAACCAGGCAAGAACACTAACTAACAGTTATTTATCACTCCTCCAACTTGCATAACCTCTAATCACTATTCTAACTAACAATTATTTATCACTCCTTCAACTTGCATTTGTAGTTTCAAAATTCTAACAAACTACTAAATCACTACTCTAACTACCATTTATAGTTTAAAAATTCTAATAACGCATATAATAAAATTCTAAGCGACTTAATATCACAAATAATTTTTATTTTTTTTAAAAAAATAAATTTAATTTACTAATCTCTTCATGGATAGAACAAGTAATATGGGCAACTCTGTCCAATTGATAGATACGATTCGGATCGTCTTCTATTTTCGCAGTTTGAATATTGTGGTTTTCTTTTCTCACTTTTCTTTGGATAGTGCGTTTTGGGAGATGGGGATTTGGTAAAATGCAATTCGAAACAAGTGAATTTGAATTCTATATATAGGTATATATATACTAAATCAAATCTAATGGATTCGATTTACCACTAGTAAACGTTACTACTAAATTGAATTCAATCAATTCGATTTACTAAGGGATTAAATCGAATTCAATCAATTTAAATTACTAGAGGTATAAACCATAGGCCTAAATCGAAGTACCTAGTTTCAATTTACTATGGGTAGCTCAATTCGAATTTCAAATCATAGTAAATTAAAGCTATTAAATTCGATTTACATATAAATCTAGTAATTCAAATCTTATTGATTCCATTTAATACTAGAATGGCTAAATCAAATTTAGTAAATTCAATTTATATATAAATGTCAATCAAGACATGCATATAACGTTTTCTATTTTAGGACATTCATATAAAATTAAATCTTATTTAGTTTGTTTATTTAGGTGATTTGTCCTATATTTTATTCTTAAACTTTTAAATTTTTAAAAGTTTGTATAATATATAATTGGATTCAAATTTTTCTTACATATTTAAAATGAATGTTAGTTCTATTTTCATTATTATTTTTCTAACCGTTAACATATAGTCAAATTGTTGCTGCCACTTTTACTTTTATTGGCAAGTTTTTTGCTCTGAATTTTAAACTTTAATATATAGCGTTATATATTAAGAGGCCAAATGTATATAAAAAAACAACAATCGTCTTAAATATATACAAAAATAATTACCAAATTAATTATTTACATAAAATATATATTACAATATAAAATATATATTAAAAATAAGTTAAATAATATATATTTTTTAAATATAAAATAATTAATTTTTTGTGTGTACATCATATTTTTATTAAATTTTTAACAAAATTGAAATATACATGTTGATGATAAATTGTGATTTTCCCGACTAAAAAAATTGTGATTCTCATTTTTTGACAATAATATTTTGATAATTTGTTAACCCCTTTCAAATAATATTATGCTTCCATGTTTAAAATTTGGGATTGAATATTGACATGGAAAATTTTATTTATATATATAACACAATAAATAAATAAAAAAACTATTGCAAGTTGGTAAACGATACTTTCATATAAATTTGATAATGGTATGTTTAGACTTTTGATGAGATACAAATGGAAAAAATTAACATTTGTATATTCATGTTTAGATATATGTCTTTTTCTTTTTTAAATAGTATTGATGATACAATGGACATATAGAGTAACAAGTTGGTGAAAAAGGGGGAAAGATATTGTATAGATATTTTGGAGAATTTGATAGAGTAAATCTTTAAAACGGTTTTTGAAATTAACGTTCTGTATTAAAATTATTTTTAAAATTTAAATTGTAGTAATTATATTTTTGAGATTGACAAAATAATATTATGTTAGTTTCTGATCTCTTTTTTGTTAACGATACGCTGACGTAAATTTTTGCTGTGTTTGATTTTGTGGACATGAGAGAACATATCATAAAATAAAGACACTAAAAATTATTCTTTATATATTGTGTTTAGATATAATATATAAGACACTAATATAATATTTAATTTTTTTGGTGACACACTATTATAATATTTAATATTATGTTTAGATACACATAAACAAAGTTAAAATATTATACAAAATAACTAAAATATTTTTATTTTAGATATCACTCATACCCTCCTTTCCTTCTCTCTGTCTCTTATTCCTTCTTTACTACCTAATCCTTTCCCAAAGCACGGTGGAGGAATAATGATACCTGCTATATATATTTGCTAAACTCTACTTCTGCCAATTCAATTTTTTTTGCCCAACTCAACGTTCAAAATTTTTTTTGTACAATTCATTTTTGTATTTTTTTAAAATTTTTTATTTTTTTTTGTTTTTGAATTTTTATTGTGTAAATTGAAAGATTCAATAGATGTTGAATTTGGTCTTTTTACCCCAGTTGAAGGAAGAAGAAGAACACTATGAAAAAAAATATAAAAATAGAGAAAAAGCAGAAAAAAGAGAGTACCTTTCTGTATTCTCTGAGTACCTCTTTGAGAACCTCTTTGAGAACGACAATATAGAGAAGAAGTTTAAATTAGGATTTAAAAAAAAAACGGGTAATTATATGTAGATAAAAAGAAAAAAGTTTCATAAAAAATTCGTGTCCACCCTCCCAAATTCCATGTTCATCAATGTTCTTTATTTAAAAGTAGACACAAAAATGAAAAATACTATTAATGTCTCTTTGTCCAAATACTTTTTAGATGTTTATTGTCCATGTTTCTGTGTCCTGTCCACAAAAACAAACGCAGTCTTAGTGATACGTGTCATTTCATGGTTTGGCCACATATAACAGTATGATGACGGATCGACCAGTGACACATGGCATGCTGATGTTAATTCTATTTTTCACAAATTGTTTAAATATAAGTATTTTTATAAATTTCAAGATTTAGTTTTAATCATACAAAT
>NC_029793.2:136292301-136293778 GCF_000816755.2 Arachis ipaensis | reverse complement strand
ACAATTTGTATAATAGGAGTAAAATTAAAATTAAAATTAAATAATAATTAAATTAATTAATTTTTAATAATTTTCAATTTGAAATTCAAATTAAATAAGGATTTGCAAGTAAAACGGTCTCCCTCTCCCCGTGCAAGGTGACTTCCTTCTCGCCCAGACTCTCCTGTCTCAACGGTGCCACGCCGCCACCGACAGTAGCCGCCGTCGTCCATAGCTCCGCTTGACGTCGCCGTGCGCACTGCAAACACCCGAGTAGCACCGTCGTGCAGTTTGTGTCAATCGCCCAACCTCTTCGCGTTCCGCTTGTCCTCCCCGTCGCGCCGTTATTGTTGTTGTGCCTCGACGCCGCCCTTACTCCCACCGATTCGACTCCTCCTCCTCTTCCATCTCTATCCAATGTTGTTGTTGTTACGTTAGTTATTGTTCGCATGCTGCCATGGCTAACAACTTTCTGGCGTTAACCTGCGTATGCAACGATGGAGGCTTGAGTTTCGGCCACCTTTTGCAACGTATATGTTCTTAACAACTGTGCTTAGGTCCTCTTCTACCCCACTTTTGTTAACGAGGAGACCATTTAAGAGGCCATTGAAGATGCTGGTTTTGAAGCTACCTTAGACAGAGACGAATTCAATGAAAGAAATGTTCAGGTATAAGGATGCACATCAAAGGAATGACTTGCACCTCTTGTTCCTCCATCGTTGAATCTCCTCCCCTGCTTCCATGTGTCAACGTCGACTCTTTCTACCCATAAATGTGTTGGATGTTCAATTCACTAGGTACGTAGATGGTTATTTTAATTCTTAATTGGATGGTTATTTTGTTCAATTCAGTTTAAGTATATACAATTAACAAATGTTGGATGGTTATTTTACTAGGTAGCCGGATGATTATTTTAATGAGGAATGCTAGGGGGCCAGCAACTTTTGTGATTTGTAGCCATCAAATAGCCATCAATGATGGTTTTAATGGTGTGAGATTGATGTGAGATTTCATCCAATGGCTCACTTTTCTTTGCTGGTTACATGCTGGCCAGAATTTAACAAAGTTGCTGGCCCCCTAGACTTTTCCTATTTTAATAACTATGTGGATGGTTGTTTGATGGCCGGTGAGGGAACTTCTAAGGCCGGAGAGGTGAGATGATTGATGAGGGTGGAGTAGTAGACGGCTTGGGGGAGAAGCGGATGTTTGAGTAAATTCCTTTGATAAATTGGGGTTGGGATGGTTAATTTTTTGAAATAACTGTTTGGGTTTTTTTTTCTTGTATTGGACCAAATTCAAAACCCATTATACATATTGTCAAGATTTCTCATTGTCTTCTTAGTGGAATTAAATTTCAAAACATATTAGTCGCTTATATACAATCATAGAGAGCTAACTAATTCTATCTAAAATTAATACTAAAGGACCAATATATTTTATAATTTATATAACTATTAATTAATTATCATTAATAATTTTAATAATATAAAATTATATC
>NC_029793.2:136235697-136292165 GCF_000816755.2 Arachis ipaensis | reverse complement strand
TTGTTGAAAAACATGTATATAATTAAAACTAAAATCTTAAAAGATTTTATAAATCCACTTGTATTTAAAAAAATGTGAACAAATATAATTCAAATTAATGTATCTAAAGATATTGAAAATTTTGAATTTACAAAAACAAAAAAAGAGACAAAATTGGCGAAAAACTAATTTGGTGTATGACATTTAATTTTAGGGACTAAAATCAATCACTTAGTGCAAAGTAAGAGACCAATTTGATGCATCTGTAATGATAACATAGCAAATGACATATGGACAAATAATATTGTGACACGTGACACAAACTGACATGTGGTCAAATAATATTGTGAGATGTGGCATAACCGTCTATGTTAGCATGCTACGTGTCATTGACTGACCCATCATCATACTATTACACGTGGCCAAATCATGATGTGACATATGTCTCTTCACGTCATCATCACATCAGCGCTTCGTTGTTAATGGAAAACGGGTCAGGGACTAATGTGGTGCATTTTAACCAATTTCAAAGACATAATTGGAGCAATTAAAAATTCTAAAACGATTTTAGTACACAATGCCAATCTCAAAAACTATTTTGTTGATTTACTCATCTGGTGCAAGATTGTGAGGTAATGTGACAAGTTTGTTTGGATAGTTTGTTAGCATATTTTTTCTATTACTCCTTCTGTAGGTAGCAAAATAAACGTGTGTATATAAAGCTGGCATCAACAATAGAATGAGTGAGATTTCATCACTCTTAAAACAAGCTTTTATTTTTTGAATTTCTTTCCCTTTCATGGAGTAAGTTCCATTGTTTTCATCACCATTCTCTACAAGTTGAACAGAGATTTAACATAGTGCAATGAATATGGAGGCTTGCAAAAAGAGTGACTTGTTCACCTTATGATAGGATCTGTTTTTTGAAAATACATGAAGGCTAGTTCTGTTAATTTGACTATTAATAGCGTCAAATAATCAAGAGGGAGTGGTGAATCCAAACAACCCACAAACGAAAATTTTCAGTGACTGATTTCTAAAATTTTGCATGAATGATAGCTCAATTTTCTGCATTCCAATCTCAGATAGCAAGAATTGATCCATTAATACAAGACTAGACCATCTACTATTATATTCATCTAGTGAGACTCTAAGAATGGTTCTCACTGCCTCACCATTGACCACATTGAATTATCATTCTTGGTCAAGGTCAGTGTGAATTCTCTAAAATCCAAGAAAAGGTCAAAGTTCGTTGATGGTACTCTTCCTAAACCAGAGAAGAATGACCTAACTTTTGAAGCTTGGGACCGTTGTAACACCTTTGTATTGTCTTGGCTGCATGGATCCTTAAGCACAGATATTCTTTAAAGTGTGCTATGGTGTGATAATGCTTTTGATTTATGGATGGATCTAAAACATTGTTTTTATGAAAGCGATTTATTCAGGATTGCAGAATTGAAGGAGGATATGTTCTCAACCAAGCAAGGTGAGATTTCTATTACTTTCTATTGTATAAAACTAAAAAATATATGAGAAGAACTTGATGAATTTAGACCAATTCCTACATACTCTTGCATCAATAACTATAGTTGTGGTTTAGAAACTATGAGATAGTATAGACATTAATCTTATACGATTAGAATTCTTCGTAGCTTGACTGATCAATATATATGCTAGTGTTAGATCCCAGATCATGCTACTCAAACTACTTCCAGATTTGAACACAACTTTTTTTTACTTCTGCAACAAGAAAGGAAATGATGATGCATGCTTCTAATTCTAATCTTAAGGTTTCGATTAATGTTATAAATACTAACAATTTTGGCTCCTATCACAAGAATGTTGGGGATAATTCTAAGACTACCAATGCACCATTTCTCAATAGCTGTGGCAGAGGCAAAGAACGTAGTGGTAGAAAGCGAGAAAATAAAAGAAACTCATTTCGATTGTGTTCATTCTATGGTAAGTCAGGATATTTTATTGATACCTGCTACCAAAAGCATGAGTACCCCATCTCATATGCAACAAAGTCCGTTGAGACAATAAAAAGTCCATCAACAACTATAGGACTAAAAATAATGATGAATGCAGTCTATCACATACTTCTTTTTCAAAGGATGAAAATTTATTTTTGATGGTCTGTTTTCTAATAAGCAAAAAGAGGTGATCCGTACCTATAAAAATGGTCCAACGTTATACCTCGTGATCCGGCCGTTACAAATCCAACATCATAAATCGGCATTGTCATTCATAACTCGGAATTATTCACGTTATTATTCAAAAAGCTGGCGTTATAGTTCGGCATTACAGTCATTAATCGACAATAAACACCATTAATCGGCAACTTACGTTACAACTCAGCTTAACGGACTGCTCCCCAAAAGTGAAACGTCCAACCTAACATTTCACCCTTATTATTGCTCTTTAATACAGGCAATAAAGCAGAAGCATAACCGACTTGCACATTTCCACCCATAAAAGGTATGATCTTCCATCCTAAAAGGACACATTGAATTCTCAATACTGACTTAAGCTTCGGAGTGCCTTTTGCAGGTACACTCCCCCCCTGTTTCTTGCTCAAAACCCTATGCGATTGGACATCCTCTTGGAGTAAAGCTCGGATTACCACAAAGCTCAAAGGTCACACCGAAAGTAACAACTCGGTGTCGATTCCCAGAGACCGAGCTCTCCCTCCAGGTATCCATACAAGAACAATTGGCGCCCACCGTGGGGCCGAGAATATAATCCCTTCCATATATCATCGGCCTCGAGATTCTCGCTTGAGTCATGGCTGAACTACTTCCACCTACACCATCCGAACTTCTTCAGATGGTGACCGAGTTACAGCAAGCCAACCAGTGCATGACTGAGGAGAACCAAAGAATGGCACAGCAAATTGCCAACTTGAACAACTCCCGAATCGAAAAGAACAATGATCGGCAAGAACGAACAGAAGAAGCCGAGCAGCAGTCAGGGCCAACACACGTCTCAGACACTGCTCGGCAGGAAGAGGAGCAACCCGAGCATAATGAGGAAGCTCGAAAAGGCAACGAGAATGACGATCAGGAAAGATCCCCTAGACCATTCACGGCCGAGGTGATGAACTTCGTGCTACCCCGGAGGTTTACTTTGCCGACCACCTTAACTCCCTATGATGGGCTAGGCGATCCGAAGAAATACATTAAGAAGTTCACCTCCATAATGATAGTAAACGGTGCATCTGATAAAGTTTTGTGTCGTTGCTTTCCATCTTATTTAGACAGCTCTGCACTTGATTGGTTTTGTTCTTTGCCTGCAGGTTCTATTTCTCGATTTTGAGACATCTCAAAGCCCTTTGAGGAGTACTTTGCTGGACCGGCCATCTACCTACATGACTCCGATTACCTGAACACGATCAAGCAAGGCCAGCACAAAAGCCTCAAGGACTACATGACACGCTTCACAAAGATAGCCATAAGTATACCCGACCTCCACCCCGAGGTGGAACTACACGCCATAAAAAGCGGATTGTGACCAGGAAAATTCCAGGAAACTATTGCTGTGGCCAAACCTAAGACTATGGCCGAGTTTCGTGAAAAGGCAAAAGGACAGATCGACATCGAGGAACTCCGGCAAGCTCGGAAAATAGAAAAGCCTCATTACAGAGATGACGACAAAACTCGAGACAAAAAGAAGAACTTCAAACCGACTTCGCGATATGAGTCCTACACTCAATTCAACACTAAGCGCGACGATATCATCAAGGAAACCCTGAATTCAAAATTAATCAAGCCACCAAGAAAAGCCGGCAGTTACCCAAATTCAAAAGGTACAGACCGATCAAAATACTGCTCTTTCCACCAGAAGTATGGACACACAACCGACGACTGTGTTATCGCCAAAGACCTACTGGAGCGACTAGCTCGGCAAGGTCACCTGGACAAATACATCGGCGGCCATATACAGCGGCGAACACCCCCCTCTGAAGATCAAAGCTCGGCCACACAACATGGCCGAGATAAAGATCGACCGAACAACAACCATCCCGAACAACCAACACGTATAATTAACTGTATTTCCGGAGGTTTTACAGGTGAAGGAGCCACAAGCTCGGCAAGAAAGAGATCTTACCGAGCCATGCTTTCTATCAATGCCGATCAAATTCAACAGCAGACACTACCACACTCCCCGCAGATAACATTCCAGACAGACGATCATAATAACAATACAGCAAATCTCGATGACCCGGTCGTAATCTCCGTGCAACTCGGAGATTTCCTAGTAAAAAAGGTGTTGCTGGACCCTGGAAGCAGTGCTGATGTACTATTTTACTCCACATTCCAGAAGATGAAATTGAGCAGCAATATCCTCCAACCTTCCATTGGAGACCTGGTGGGTTTTTCAGGTGAGCGAGTGATAAATCACTATTTTATAGTTTATCTTGTGTTTTATTGAGTGGTTTCATCAAGTCTTCACCCACTTATTCATACTAAATGCATGGTTTTACATTTTCCTTCCTAGTATTGTTCTATGGTTGAAACCTTTCTTCCTAAAGATCTTTAGTTAGTATATTTTAATTCTCCTTTATATCATTCGATATCGTGATCCGTGTGTTAAGTGTTCCAGGCTTTATAGGGCAGGAATGACTTAAAGAATGAAGAGGAAGCTTGAAAAAATGGAAGGAACACAAGAAACTAAGGAGATGATCAGCGAACGCCGACGCGCACGCATGGCTCACGTGAGCGCGTGGAATGGAGAAAATTGCAGGGACGCGTGCGCATGCCTGCACATACGCGTGGATTGGACTCTGCACGAATGACGCGAACGCGTGGACGACGCGTACGCGTGACAAGGAAAATCGCTGAATGACGCGCACGCATGACTGACGCGTACGCGTGACCTGCGCGATCTGCAGAATTAACAGAAAATGCTGGGGGCAATTTCGGGCCGCGTTTTGCCCCAGTTTTCAGCCCAGAAACATAGAATAAAGCCAAGGAACATGCAGAGACTCAACACACCTTTCACACAACACAATTTTAGATACATTCACATTCTTATTAGGATAGTTTTAGGTTTTTAGATCTGAATCTAGAGAGGATTACTCTTCCTCTAGGTTCTCTTTACATTCCCAGTTTATTGCTTTTGCTTTTGGATATTGAAGAGTCATTACCTCCGTTGAAGACATTATTCTAGTTTGTTTCCTTACTTACTCTTTTATTTATTCCATATTCTTAATTCTTGTTTAAAGTAGTAATTGGATTATTTTCATGGATTGTTAATGCAAATGATTACTTTTACTTTTAATTTAATTTAATTTATCATGTCTTCTTCTATTATTTTTATGAGCGTTATATTCATGTCAATGGAGTAGACTCCATACTTGATATGGGGGTTGATTAAAAGGAGACACTTGAGTTGGAAGGCTTAAGTGCTGATTAAACTGGAAGTTGTTGGCTAGTTCTGTATTTACTAACGCTAGACCTTCCCAAGGGAGAGGACTAGGATTTGCGAATAAGAGTTAGCTCAATCACTTGACTTTCCTTTATTTAGTAAGGGTTAACTAAGTGAAAACAACAACCTTTTTAATACTACACTCAAGAGACCCAAACAAGGATAGAACTTCCAATTAATCATTCCCCCAATCAAGGCTTTTTATTTACAATATTAATAATCATTCTTAGTTTTTATTGCTTTAATTTACAATTATTTAATTGCTTATCAACCAAACTAAAACTCTCTTGGAAATTCCTAATTAATAAAATAGCATCCTTTCTCGCAACTCGTTGGGAGACGACCTGGGATTCATACTCTCAGTATTTTTATTCTAAATTTTTGTGACACCCATTTTTAAATTGGTGAGGCAGATTTTAGCTGGTTAAGAGCTATACTTGCAACGCTGTTCTCTTATTAAAAATCTCTTAATTGGCCTAACTTCTGCCACGCACCAGTTTTTGGCGCCGTTGCCGGTGAGTTGCGATTGTGTGCTAAATTATTAATTAGTGTACATAATTTTTTTTATTTGCATATTTTATTTTTATTTTATTACCATGAGCTATATGTTTCTTTCATTGAATGACGCGTTCACTGCCTGATCCGAGCTTAGCCGCGTTTAATCCTGAAATTGAAAGAACTATTTCACGTATTAGGCGAGCTCGATGTTGGTTAGCCTCTGAGGGTGGTGAAGTGATTGTTATCGATTCACCAGTCTCATCTGAGGGTGAATTTAAACCGCCATCTGAGAGTGAATTAAGCTCCTTTACTACTGATTCAGTTGATTCACGTGTAGATAGAATGGCAGAACCTAGGAGGATTACTCTCCAGGAAGCTGGAGCCCCAGATTTTACAATTCAGCCGTATCAAGTGCATCATCCAACTCTGGCTGCAGATTTTAAACTGAAGACTGCACTAATCAACTTGATGCCCAAGTTTCATGGTGTACATGCCTAGGAGCCCATCAAGCACCTCAAGGATTTTCAAATAGCCTGTTCTAATGTTAGGCGTCAGGGTGCGAATGAAACTTCTATTCTGTTAACTGCCTTCCCGTTTTCTCTTGAGGAAAAGGCGAGGGAGTGGTACTACTCCCAACCTGAAGCGACTGTTACTAACTGGGATACGCTCAGGAGAGAATTTTTGGAGAAATACTTTCCAGCTGAAGTTACAAACAGACTAAAGAAAGAGATCTCATGCATTGTTCAAGGTGAATCAGAAACTCTCTATGAGTACTGGGAGCATTTTAAGAACCTTCTAGACGCATGCCCCCATCACATGATTGACAGACTAGTGTTGATCAGCTATTTCACTCAAGGCATGAAGCCTCGGGATAAAACTACACTAGATGGTGCTATTAATGGTTCTCTGAAGAAGTACAAGACCGCAGATGAAGCATGGCAACTGATCAGCGACTTAGCTGAGTCTACTAGGAATCACAGGCACATGAGCACCCACTCAAAAGCTGTTGCAGAAATTTCCTCTAGTACTGAGACTTCTGCTCTTACACAGAGTATATGTGAAATAACCAACCTATTGAAGCAATTACAGTTGAATCAATAACAACAATCTCAGCCTTCCCCACCATAGCAAAGCCAATAGTTAGTCCCCCAAAGAGTATGTGGCATATGTGCTGATTATAGTTATTATACGGATGAATGCTCGCAGCTCCAACAAGAAGATAATACTGTGGCAGCTACTCATAACTTCTATGACCGCCCGAATCAAGGATACAATCAACAAGGCGGCAACCACAATCAAGGTGGAAACTATAACCAAGGATGGCAAGACAACTCCAACCAAAGTTGGAGGGATAATTCCAACCATGGCTGGAGGGACAACTATAACAGAGGAGGCAGAGACAATAATGGAAACCAGAGGTGGAATAACAACAACAGACAGCAGAATCAGAACCAACATTACAGAGCTCCTCACTTAAGACAATCACAAAGACCCCAGCATAACCAACAACAAGTACCTCAGATCACTTATCCCACTTCCTCATCAAATGACGAGATGCTTCGTTCTCTTGCACAAGGACAACAAGACATATAGACTACACTAAACTCTACTCTAAATGGTCTGAATGCCACTTTACAAGCTCTCGTTGCCCGGATAGATTCATTACCTACTTCCACTAACCAACCTTTAAACTCCAGTGGAATTCCTTCTCAACCCTTACCTAACCTGAAGGGTGGCATCAATGCCATTACTTTGAGGTCTGGAACCACACTACAAGAGAGGAACCAAGAGGAGCCAAGCCCACAAGTACACGCCCCAGCTGAGGATGTGATAGAAGTGGAAGATGCTGAAGAAGAAGAGGAAGTACAAGACAATGTTGAAGAAGAAGCAACTCAGCAAAGGAATAGAGCCCCAAAGGATGCAAAAGCTGCAAGTGGTGCCATTCCTATCCCATTTCCACATCTTGCAAGGAAGTCCAGAAAGCAGATGGAACTTGATCCCAAAATGGTAGAAATTTTCAAAAAGGTTGAGGTAACTATTCCCATTTTTTATGTTATTTAGCAAGTACCTAAATATACAAAGTTTCTGAAAGATTTATGCATACATAAGGATAAAATTAATGAATTAGAAACTATTCCTTTAGGTAGTTCTATATCTGCTTTAATGGGAGGTATACCTGAAAAATGTAGTGATCCAGGTCCATGCATGGTTAACTGTACGATTGGAGGTGTAATATTTTCTGATTACATGTGTGACTTAGGAGCATGTGTTAGTATAATGCCGTTGTCTATATATGATACTCTAAGGCTCCCTCCCTTAAAAAGGTCGGCAGCTCGTTTTGTGCTAGCAGATAAAAGTATTATTACAGTAGTTGGAATTGCTGAAGATGTATTAGTGAGCATTAAGGGGCTCACATTTTCTATTGACTTCTATATCCTGGAAATGCCCCCTAATGACTCAGGAAGACCATCATCAATCCTGCTTGGAAGACCATTTCTGAAGACTTCAAAATTCAAGCTGGATGCATTCTTAGGAACTTACTCCTTTGAGATAGATGGCAGAACAGTGAGTTTCAGTTTAAATGTAGCTATGAAGCACCCTCCGGAAGATCATTCTATCTTCCAGTGCGACATCATTGATGAAACTATAGCTGAAGTTCACCAAGAAGAATTAGAAGAGAAGCACATGGAGCAAGATCCAAGTGTGGGGACACCTCTAAACATAATGAAGACACTTTACCATTATCACTAGCCCCGGATGATCCAGAGCCTAGCCATGAGCAGCAATTGGAATTAAAGCCCCTTCCTCCACACCTCAAGTATGCTTACCTTGAGGATAATCAGAAGTTTCCAGTTATCATTGCAAGGAAACTCACTTCCCAACATGAAGAACAACTACTCAGTGTGCTGAGAAAACATAAGAAAGCAATTGGGTGGAGTTTGGCGGATATAGTAGGCATCAGCCCTCAAGTTTGTGAGCACAGAATATATTTAGAAGAGGACTTGAAACCTTTCTGTCAACCCCAAAGAAGATTGAATCCAACCATCTTGGAAGTTGTCAAGAAAGAAGTGACCAGGCTACTTGAAGCAGATATCATTTACCCCATCTCAGACAATGAATAGGTCAGTCCAGTACAAGTGGTGCCCAAGAAGTCTGGAGTCACAACAATAAAGAATGAGCATGGAGAACTCCTGACAACAAGAGTGCAGAATTCATGGAGGTTTTGCATTGACTATAGGCGTCTCAACCAAGCTACTCGCAAGGATCATTACCCCTTGCCATTTATTGATCAGATGCTCGATCGCTTGTCAGGTAAATCCCATTATTGATTTTTAGATGGTTATACATGTTACTTTCAAATTCATATAGCTCCTGAAGATCAGGAGAAGACCACTTTTACATATCCCTTTGGAACGTATGCTTATAAAAGAATGCCTTTTGGCTTATGTAATGCACCTGCTACTTTCCAAAGATGCATGATGAGTATCTTTTCAGATCTTATTGAGAACTGTATGGAAGTATTTATGGACCGTTTTAGCGTATATGGTGATTCATTTAACCTTTTCTTGGATAGTTTGGCTAGAGTATTAGACAGGTGTGTTAGTACAAACCTTGTATTGAATTGTGAAAAATGTCACTTTATGGTAAAACAAGGGATTGTTCTAGGACATGTTGTCTCTAAAACTGGTATTTCAGTAGATCCATCAAAGGTAGATGTCATTTCTAGTTTACCTTACCCCTCCTCCGTGAGGGAAGTCCGTTCGTTCCTAGGCCATGCAGGTTTTTACAGGAGATTCATTAAGGACTTCAGTAAGGTAGCATTACCTTTATCCAGACTACTGCAGAAAGATATTGAGTTCGAGTTCAGTGAGGACTGCATGAAAGCGTTTGATAAGCTGAAAATCGCCCTGACTCAAGCTCCGATTGTGAGAGGACCAGACTGGAGCCAGCAATTTGAAATTATGTGTGATGCCTCCAACCATGCAGTAAGAGCGGCACTGGCTCAGCACGAAGGTAAGGATCCTTTCATAATTGCTTATGCATCTAAGACCTTAGATGCTGCTCAGTCTAATTACACTACTACTGAAAAAGAGCTTCTTGCTATTGTTTTTGCTCTGGATAAATTCCGAGCCTATTTACTTGGTACTAAGGTAGTAGTATACTCAGACCATGCAGCTCTAAAATATTTATTAGCTAAAAAAGAGTCTAAACCAAGATTGATACGTTGGATACTGTTGCTGCAAGAATTTGATTTAGAAATTAAGGATAGGAGTGGTAACCAAAATTTAGTGGAAGACCACTTGAGTCGCCTTGAACACATTAAAGATGACTCTACTCCTATCAATGATACTTTCCCATTTGATAGCTTGCATGCAGTGTCTGAAGTAGTTCCTTGGTATGCACCTGTAGCTAATTATCTAGTTAGCCATACTTTCCCTCCCAATTTCACTAAACATCAAAGGGACAAGCTGAAAAGCGAGTCTAAATATTATATATGGGATGACCCATATCTATGGAGGTGTGGTGCTGACCAGGTAATTAGAAGGTGTGTACCCCAATCAGAATTCCATTCCATTTTAGAGGCATGCCACTCTTCTGAGAGTGGAGGACATTTTGGCCCTCAAAAAACAGCTAAAAAAATTTTAGACTGTGGATTCTGGTGGCCTACTCTTTTTAAAGATGCTGCTGAATTTTGTAAATCTTGTTCCCCATGCCAAAGATTTGGTAATATATTCAAGAGGGATGAGATGTCTCAATAGATTATGCTTTTCTGTGAAATTTTTGATGTTTGGGGCATTGACTTTATGGGTCTATTTCCAAACTCTAATGGTTACCTTTATATACTGTTAGCTGTAGATTATGTTTCTAAATGAGTGAAAGCAATTCCTACCTGTACTGATGATGCTAACACTGTTGTTTCCTTTGTTAGAAATCATATTATCTGTCGCTTTGGATCACCACGAGCAATCGTGAGCGATCAAGGCACTCACTTTTGTAACAGGAGACTAACAGGATTACTGAAGAAGCATGGGATAGTTCACAAAGTAGCAACAGCTTATCATCCCCAGACCAATGGACAAGCAGAAGTGTCTAACAGAGAAATGAAACACATTTTGGAGAAGATAGTAAAGCCTTATAGGAAAGACTGGAGTGCCAGGCTACAAGATGCACTCTGGGCATATAGAACAGCGTATAAGACACCCATTGGAATGAGCCCCTTCCGCTTGGTATACGGAAAGGCTTGCCACCTTCCAGTAGAGGTGGAACACAAGGCTTTCTGGGATGTAAGGGAATGCAATATGAATTTTGAAGAATCTGGTGCTGAAAGAAAGCTGCAACTAGCAGAATTAGAGAATCTTCGCCTAGAAGTATATGACAATTCCAGGCGATACAAAGAGAAGATGAAGGCTGTCCATGACAAGCACATAAAAAGGAGAGAATTTAGACCAGGGAAGTTAGTTCTTCTTTATAACTCCAGATTGAGGCTTATGCCAGGAAAACTAAGATCAAGATGGGAAGGTCCTTATAGAGTAGAAAAGGCAGAGCTATACAGAGTTTTTCACCTGCGTCATCCTTCTAGCTTCAAATTCATTAAGGTCAATGGACATCGCCTAAAGCTTTATCATGGAGAGAAGATGAAGGATCACAAAGAACTAGAGATTTTCCTCTTGGAAGACCCACCAACAGAAGCAGAATGAGCCTGCAGACGTCCAACTTAAGGACGTAAAAGCAAAGTGCTAGGTGGGAGACAACCCACCATGGTATGATCGTTCTGTTTCAGTCTTAGTTTTATTCTACTTTATTCTATTTTTATTTTTGTTAATGACTCTTCTCATAACCTCTGGATACAGCTGCATATAGCCTGCATTTGCATTTGCATTCTGCATATATAAAAAAAATGCACATGACGCGTAAGCGTCGCTGACGCGTCCGCGCCATAGGTGCATTCGAAACAAGGAAGAAAAGAAGCAGAGAGTCACGCGAGAGCGTTGCTAGAGGCGTGCTTTAGGCATAAACATACCCACGCGACCGCGTCGCTCACGCATCCGCGTCATCTGAAAAATAGCCTCCCCACGCGTGCACGTCGCCCATGCGCTCGCGTGGCCCTGCAAAATCGATGTAAAGAGGTGTATGGCAAAGAGTTATGATGGAGCTGGGATGGAATGGTGCTGGAAGCACAAGCCTACGACACGAACGCGTGCCCCATGCGGCTGCGTCATTTTTCGAAATATGGCCATTCACGCGTGCGCGTCACCCACGCGTGCGCGTCACCCAGATTTTTGGCAAAATGCATTTAAAACAGAGAGTTGTGCATACGCGAGGCTGCACTCGCGCCAATAGCACAAATCAGGTCACGCAATCGCGTGACCCACGCGTCCGCGTCACCTGAACTTATCACCCACCACGCGATCGCGTGCTCCACGCGTCCGCGTCACATGCGACGCACAGCTTATCCAGATAAACGCCAATATCATATCTTTTCTTTCCCAAATCTAATATTTTCTTTTCCCTTCTTATTTCTTTCTTCTCTCTTCTTCCTTCTTTATTCTTTCTCACTTTTTACTTTCTCCTTCCATATTTTTCACATCCATTATCAAGGTTCTTTTATTTCTTTTTTTACTTTTTACTTTTCCTTTATTATTTTTTTATTTTTCTTTTTATTTTCATTATCTATATTTTCTTTTTCTTTTTCTTTTCTTTTTATTCCTTTAATTGGTGTTAGAAACCTAATTGGGTGATTATTTTCTCTTATATTTTGCTTGTGATTTATTGTGGAATTATTTGACAATTAATATTACTTCTTAAAGGGTTGCTTGCATGTTCAATTTAATACTTTCAATAACATATTCATCATGCATGCTATGTGTTTGTGAAAAAGTCCGTATGGCATTGTGCATTATTTTTATATCACTCTATTCTACTACTCTAATGCCTGTTTTTTTTTTTCACAAAGCCCCTTTTCATATTTTATTATTAAAATATAATTGTCAATACAAACAGATTTTTAGTTTAAGAGACTTGATAATCAAATTGAGCATTTAATGCTTGATCTATGCTACTCATGCCTTTGCCGGCATGCCAATAAACATCTTGCATTTAATAGCCATCACATGCACTTGCTATATTTCCATTGATGAACTTTTCACATGAAGTCATGACCATGTGTTAACGAAATCCCTCTTTACCGTGCATTGATGATCACCTATACATCCTCTTCCTTTATCGAACCCTTAGCTTTAAATATTACTTTCTTTTTCCTTTTTCAGGATGGCCACCAAGAAGGGTAAAGAGAAAGCTACTCTCAAACCACCAGCAAGGAAAGGAACAAAAATAGCACTAGTGGCAGAGCCATCTTCAACAGCAGTAAAGCCCTCAACAAAGCGAATCAAGAGGACCATCAAGGTCGATGAAAAAGAGAAAGCTTTCCCAGCAAAGGATACTGCGCGGTTCACTAACCGCTACTGTGAGCAGATGTTCCCCATCCTGGCTGAGAGAAACTATAACAATGAGTACCTTTTCGTCCTCCCGACCAACATTGTTAAATTTGTTGAGCCCTGCATCGAACAAAGACAATGGGATTCCTACGGAAACAGCTACGGTAGGTTAATCTATCATGGGTAGTTGAATTCTACTCCAATTTTCACATGCCAACCATGCAGTCTGTCTATGTCCGTCAGAAGCAAGTTCCCATAACTGAAGAGGCCATTCAAAAAGCTATAGATCTTCCCCCCAGACCAGAAGGATTGGACGCATTCCAAGAAGCCTCATTCAAGCGCCAGACATACCAATTTGACTGGAATGCCATTCTCAGAGTTATAGCACAACCTGGCAGCAGATGGATCTATGGATACCATCGATCTCGACCTAAGAGCATATTGGCTTCAGCACTCACCTTGGAGGCTCGAGTATGGACACAGATTATGTCCCATTACGTCTTTCCAAGCACTCACGAGTCCTCCTTCACTGCAGACATGGCTGTTCTACTCTGGTGTATCCTTACAGACCAGCACCTCAATTTACCAAGACACATTCGGCATGCTATGAGACACGTACAGATTGCAGGCAACCTACCTTTTCCCACCTTAGTTTCAGATCTAGTCTCAGCAGCCGGAGTCTCCTACAGAGCTGGGGACACCAAGGCCATGATTCCACGGGATGATCAGTACGTCCCTAACGAGAAGTATATTAGACCGCCAGCAGCCACTGCTAGCCGGCCTGCAGACCTGGCCAAAAATATTCCTTCCCCTTCCACATCACAAGCACCTTCAACAAACCAACTGCTCCATCAGATACTTGAGAGGCTAGACCGGCCTGACCGAAAAGGAAAGCAAAGGGAGCACCGTAACAAGCGCCAATTTACATACCTCAAGGAGCTGCTTGTTGGTAACCACCCACCTAAAGAAGACCCAAACACCCCGGACTCCACTTCATTTACAAGCACAGGGAGCCATGACGGTCCCGATTGTGGAGATGCTGCTACTAGCCGCCCGTTGTTCCTGACTGATAGCACCGAGGACGGTGCCAAGCTTTAAGTGTGGGGAGGTCGGTCAGTACCTGACTTCCGGAGGTAATTTCTCTTCCTTAAACACCAATAGAATAGGATATTTAGTTAATTTTTCTTTTGTTAGGATAGGATAAATTGCATAGGTTATTTGCATGCATGTTCTATTTGGTTAGAAAATAATAAGTTTCTTTTTGAGACCCTATTTTTGAAAAATTTCACTGATTTAAACCAAAATTTTTGAGTTAAACTTGTTTGGAAGTTGTATTTAGAACATAGTTAAAAGCTAGAACACACAACCTGTGAGACTTGAGCTTAATGACATGGTTACACTATTTAACCATAATATTTTTATTTTTGTGTTTGCTTCTCTATGATTGTGATCTATATTTTGTTCCATCCTATATGTCCAATATTTAATGTGTTATATGCATGCATATGATTGAGGCCATTATTTTATTAACTCACTTACCCCAAATAGCCTACCCTTTCAATCACCTTTATTAGCCACTTTGAGCCTTTTTAATCCCATTTGTTCTATATTTTACCACATTACTAGCCTTAAGCAGAAAAACAAGTAATACCCCAAATTGAATCTTTGGTTAGCTTAAAATAGAAATTGTGTATCAATTAAGTATGGGAAATTGCGGGAACATCGGTTAATAAGGGAATGTGTCATGATAAAATATTAGAAATTTGGGTACCTACTCATGTGAAACTAGAAAAAATTAAAAATCCATGTGCATTGGCAATGTTATGTTTATTTTTATGCTTCAAAAAAATCCAAAAATATTCAAATAAATAAGTAATTAGATAAATAAATAAGGGGACAAAATTACCCCAATGCTAAGTTAAGTTCAATAAAAATCAATGCATGTGTGATACAAGTTAAGAGGAAAGTTGATGCATGAATATGTAAAACAAAAGTGGGAAAACTTTGGGTAGCTAAGGATGATTTAAAAGTATAGAGTGTATGTATAGGTAAGAGCTTAGGTTAATCAAGGATTCAACTTATAGCTCACTCAACCATATATATACCCTCACATTTATCTTGGCCCCATTACAACCTTGAAAAGACCTCATGATGTTTGCATTGGTACATTAAATACTTGTTGATTGGTTAGGTGAAGAACAAGGTTTAGAAAGCATGATTAAAGAAGAGTAGAGTGATTACCCTATACACTAGAGTGACTAGAGTGCATATACACCATCAGTAAGGGTTCAATGCTTAATTCTATGTTCCCTGCTTTCATGAGCTATCTTTCTATGAGTTTACTTGCTTTTACTGTATAATTTGAATTAGTGGAATTTGATTTATTTTTGTCTTGAAAAACTTATTTATTTTTTAACAAAGTCATTTTATCATATAGTTGCATTCATATACATAGATTGCATTGCATTGCACGAGTCTTACTTTTCCCTACTCATTTGTTTTATCTCCTTAAGCTAAGTATGAGGATATGCTAATGTTTAAGTGTGGGGAGGTTGATAAACCACTATTTTATGGTTTATCTTGTGTTTTATTGAGTGGTTTCATCAAGTCTTCACCCACTTATTCATACTAAATGCATGGTTTTACATTTTCCTTCCTAGTATTGTATTATGGTTGAAAATTTGCTTCCTAGAGATCTTTAGTTAGTATATTTTAATTCTCCTTTATACCATTCAATGCCGTGATCCGTGTGTTAAGTGTTTCAGGCTTTATAGGGCAGGAATGGCTTAGAGAATGAAGACGAAGCTTGCAAAAATGGAAGAAACACAAGAAACTAAGGAGATGACCAGCGAACGCCAACGCGCACGCATGGCTCACGCGAGCGCACGGAATGGAGAAAATTGCAGCGACGCGTGCACGTGCCTGACGCGTACACGTGGATTGGACTCTGCACGAATGACGCGAATGCGTGGACGACGCGTACGCGTGACAAGAAAAATCGCTGAATGACGCACACGCGTGACTGACGCGTACGCATGACCTGCGCGATCTGCAGAATTAACAGAAAATGCTGGGGGCGATTTTGGGCCGCGTTTTGACCCAATTTTCGGCCCAGAAACACAGAATAAAGCCAGGAAACATGCAGAGACTCAACACACCTTTCACACAACACAATTTTAGATACATTCACATTCTTATTAGGATAGTTTTAGGTTTTTAGATCTGAATCTAGAGAGGATTACTCTTCCTCTATGTTCTCTTTACATTCCCAGTTTATTGCTTTTGCTTTTGGATATTGAAGAGTCATTACCTCCGTTGAAGACATTATTCTAGTTTGTTTCCTTACTTACTCTTTTATTTATTCCATATTCTTAATTCTTGTTTAAAGTAGTAATTGGATTATTTTCATGGATTGTTAATGCAAAGGATTACTTTTACTTTTAATTTAATTTAATTTATCATGTCTTCTTCTATTATTTTTATGAGCATTATATTCATGTCAATGGAGTAGACTCCATACTTGACATGGGGGTTGATTAAAAGGAGACACTTGAGTTGGAAGGCTTAAGTGCTGATTAAACTGGAACTTGTTGGCTAGTTCTGTATTTACTAACGCTAGACCTTCCCAAGGAAGAGGACTAGAATTTGCGAATAAGAGTTAGCTCAATCACTTGACTTTCCTTTATTTAGTAAGGGTTAACTAAGTGAAAACAACAACCTTTTTAATACTACACTTAAGAGACCCCAACAAGGATAGAACTTCCAATTAATCATTCCCCCAGTCAAGGTTTTTTATTTAGAATATTAATAATCATTCTTAGTTTTTATTGCTTTAATTTACAATTATTTAATTGCTTATCAACCAAACTAATAAAATAGCATCCTTTCTCGCAACTCGTTGGGAGACGACCTGGGATTCATACTCTCAGTATTTTTATTCTAAATTTTTGTGACACCCCTTTTTAAATTGGTGAGGCGGATTTTAGCTGGTTAAGAGCTATACTTGCAACGCTGTTCTCTTATTAAAAATCTCTTAATTGGCCTAACTTCTGCCACGCACCAGCGAATCCCGGTTATGGGCTCTGTGTGGTTACAAACCACACTTGGTGAGTTTCCTTTCTCAAAAACATCAGACATTCAATACCTAGTTGTTGATTGCTTCAGTCCTTACAATTTAATACTTGGCCGACCTTTCTTAAATAGGTTCGGCGCTATAGTATCTACAATTCATCTTTGTGTTATGTTCCCTTTGCAGGATAACACAATTGCAACCATTCATAGTGATGCCCGAGAAGGCAGGGAATGCTACAACAATATTCTCAAAAGACCTAACCGAAATACAAAAGCCCATGTTCATAACATCGGCAACATGAACGACCAATAAATGCTGGCCGACCTTGACCACAGAGCAGAAACACTGGAAAGGCCAACCCCAACAGAAGACCTGCATAAAATCTATTTCACAGAAAGTACGGACAAATTCACATACGTCGGCTCAACATTATCCTCAGAAGAAAAATCATCATTCCGAGAATTCTTACAGGAAAATGCCGACCTGTTTGCTTGGACCCTAGCTGATATGCCAGGCATCGATCCATCCATCATATCGCACAAGTTGGCGTTAGACCCATCTGTCCGACCAGTAACACAGAAAAAGAGGAATCTCGGCCATGACCGCAAACAAGCCTCCTTGGAGGAAACCAAGAAACTCATCAACGCGGGCTTCATCTGAGAAATCATATTCACAACATGGCTGGCGAATGTCATCATGGTTAAAAAACATAACGGTAAATGGCGCATGTGTGTTGATTTCACCGATCTCAACAAAGCATGCCCCAAAGATTCCTACCCTTTGCCTTCTATTGATTGCTTAGTTGATAATGCATCTGGTTTTGAAAAACTCAGCTTTATGGATGCATACTCTGGGTATAACCAGATCCAAATGCATCCATCCGATCAAAATAAGACAGACTTTATTACTGAATATGGAAACTATTGTTATAAAGTCATGCCATTTGGCCTTAAGAATGCAAGTGTAACATATCAACGTCTCATGCACAAAGTCTTCGCCAAACAAATCGGCAGAAACATTGAGGTCTATGTTGACGATATGGTTGCCAAGACAAAGATCGGCAACAATCACCTTGATGACCTCGCAGAAATCTTCAGACAACTCAGAAAATACAACATGCGCCCGAGAAGTGCGCATTCGGGGTCCAGAGTGGCAAATTTCTCGACTTGCTGCTCACTAGCCGAGGTATTGAGGCAAACCCAGAAAAATGCCAAGCTATTTTAGACATGACAAGTCCACACACCATCAAGGAAGTCCAACGGTTAACAGGGAGACTTGTTGCACTCTCTAGATTCTTACCTTGCCTAGCTTCTAAATCTTTATGTTTTTTCCAAACTTTAAAAAAGAAAAAGGCTTTCCAATGGACGGATGACTGTGAACAAGCATTCACAAACATCAAAGAAACTCTTTCAAAACCACCAATTTTACAAACCCCCTTACAAGGGAAACCATTATTCTTATATTTATCTGTCACTAACTGGGGCACATTATCACAGATAATGGTCGCCAGTTTGCCGACCAAAAGTTTACATCCTTTTTGCAGGAACTAAAAATCAAACAACAATTCTCCTCAGTCGAGCACCCACAAACATCTTAGCAGAAGCTGAAAATAAAGTAATACTACATGCTCTAAGAAAGAAACTGGATGATGCAAAAAGTCTTTGGGCCGAACTTATCCCAGAGATCATATGGGGATACAACACAACAATTCACTCAACCACAAAGGAGACACCATTCCGTTTAGTCTATGGTTCAGACGCAATGATACCACTGGAGATCTCCCAATCCTCACTACGAACTGCCTTGGCCGACCAAACTACACAAGACACAGCTCGGCAATCCGAGCTTGACCTCATTGAAGAACTCAGATCGTCCACAGTAGTCAAACATTTAGCCATGCAACAGCACATTGCCCGAAGATATAACCAAAGACTTCATCCAAGGTCATTCCGTGTAAATGACCTTGTGCTCAGGAACACAGAACAAGCTAGAAAACCATCCGCACATGGCAAACTAGCAGCTAATTGGGAGGGTCCTTACCGAGTAACAGAAGTAATCGACAATGGAGCCTACCGACTACAAACCTTAGAGGGTAAAGATCTCCCTAACACTTGGAATGTATCTTCCTTAAAGTCATATTACAGTTAATACCAGGGACAGGCCAGTACTCTTTTTCCTACTACCAAGATTTTTCCCACAAGGGTTTTGCTTGGAGAGGTTTTAACGAGGCTAGCCTACCTGAGCCTTTGAAACCAAGGGTTCTTCAATAAATAAATTTCTTATTTTATCAAATCATTATTTTCTCAATTTTATATTTCCGCTTCATCTATAAACATTTAATGCCGACCTATACTATCATTCCGACCATTCGGATACTATCAACACCGATCATATGCCAAAATAGGTCATTTGGAATCTATCCGTTAATCCGATATCCGACCTTTAACAGAATTCGATCACTTGGATACAATCAGTCATTCTGACTGCCGACCTTAAAACGGAATCCGATCACTCGGATACAATCAGTCATTCCGACTGCCGACCTTAAAACAGAATCCGATCACTCGGATACAATGTCATTCCAACTGTCGACCTTTAACGGAATCTGATCACTCGGATACAATGATTCAATCCGATAACCGATCTTCATCTGAAAACCGATCATTCGGAAACATTCAATCAAACAAATATCCGATCTAAATCAAAATTCGATCATTCAAACAAACCTCCGATCTAAATCGGAAGCCGATCATTCAAAATTAAACAAAATATCCGACCTCACTCGGAATCCAACCACTCGGATACTATCATTCAATCAAATATCCGATTATAATTTGAACCCGACCTTTCGGCAAATATCAGTCGAAACAAATCCACGATCTAAAACAAACTACTCTGACTTAATAACAGATTGCCGAGCAATACTCAGAATTACTGCCGACCATTAAACAGAATCCAGTTACACATCATACTATCAATGCCTATTAAATCGGCATCTCAATAAACTCTGCCCACTCAGCCTTTCAATGATACTTCTCCATCAAATTAATGGCATTACACCATTAACACAATTTTGCCTAAAAAAATAAATTGGCTCCAAGCCACAATCACAACTAGGCAAAATTCACCTAACATAACATTATATATTTTCTACAAAATCAACATGTGCAAATAACAAAAAGCCAAATAAACTGTTTACATAAACAGTACCAAAATTAAGAACATACACAGTCATAAGCCCACTACAGGAGCAAAACGAATCACCAACATACATGTTTTAATACACAAAACATACACACTGATCAACTATTCTCATCCTCTTCCTCGGCATCTCCGTCATCTTCAACCATAACTCCATCTCTGACAATTTTACTCGGATCCATCTGAGAAAAATCACAATCGGGAGACAAAAACTTTGCTTGCAAGGAAGCTCTTTCAAATCCCTCAACAAAAGAGTCTAAAATTTCTGTTACCTTACTTTTCTCAACTTCCTTCAATCTCGCTATTACCTCTACAACCTGGGAAGTCATAGAAGAAAGCTCGGCCTCTTTTTTCTTCAAATCTTCAACCTCTTTTGCATAATTTTCCTTCATCAATTTTAGCTATTTCTCAAGATCAGCTACTTTACTCTCCAGTTCTGTAACCCTTACATTCTTCAAGCTCAACTGTTCCTCCAACTTCCCATCTGGCTTCTGCTCGGCCACTTGACGATGTTTCTTTTCTCGGCTACGCCCTAAACTGGCAAGCCTCAGACCAACAACCTTATACAAACAAAGAAAAAAAGGAACCAAATTGGTCATCCATAAAAATATCAAACCAAAACAAACAAATAAATTGCACATTACCTGCATGTACTGATCAATAGCCACATTTCCCACCTCTTCAGCTAAGATAACATCGGCATGAGTCTGACAAACTTCATCGGCAGTAATCATGAAGGGATAATCCTTTCCCCAAAGAAAGGAACCCTCACTCTACCCAACGACCTCATGCAATTTTTTCTGATTATCATAGAACCTCCGCAGCTCCTCAGCCGGAACTCCGACACCATCTTCAGAATCCTCTGACAAATCGACCACGTCAGATTTCCTCCTTTTCAAAATTATCTTTGTCCTCCTCGGCTTTGGCTGATCAACCTCCCCAGCACCTACCATTTTATCTGCCTTTGATGTTGAACCTTCCTTCTCCAAGTTTTTGCTCTTCACCCGAGATCTAAGGGTAGCCGCAGAGACCCCGGGATACTTTCCACCTTCAACAAACAATAATTCAAAATCAGTTACAAAATGAAAACAATTCTTATCTAGACTACATCATTTACAAATAAGCTCACCTAAATAATCCACTACAGCCTGCCTATTCTCATCCCATTTCAACAACTCAAACACCGATAACAAACTTTTCCGATCTATCCCCTCCACCAAAAACTCAATAATACATTCATTTCGGGGACATATTGATTCAGGCCCCAGAACACTCTGAGGTTCCAAACACCACCACAAGGGGAATTTCTCACCCAAAAACTCGTCCACATAAAATGGATAGTCATCCTCCACACTCCTAATCTTCAGATACATCTCCTTAAAGTTTTTGAACGATGATTTGTACAGCTTGAACACAGCAAACCCTGGTGAACTGTTCAAATTCACCCAACCACCCTTCCAAACACCTTTTGCCTGGAACAATGAGAAAAATAACTCCACTATAGGCGGCTCCTCCAAAAACTCCATCAGAATCTCAAATGCACGAAGGAATGCCCAACCATTGGGATGGAGTTGTGAAGGCGCACAGTTCAATTGTTTCAGCACCTGACACTGAAAATCGCTAAATGGAAGCTTCACTCCCAACTCCTCTAAAACACTACTATACATATAAAAGAACTCAAACCCTTCCCCCCTGTAGAACACACGTTCATCAACTGTGCAAGGAAGCAACTCCAATCGCACCCCACACCCACCCGTCACTATCCTACTAACTTCTATCTCCTTAACAGCACCCTCGTCCAAAAACAGCGACGGATACCTCTTCACATCCTCATTCACCCACTCATATGACCAGTCAATCTCTTCCCTCTTCTCTTTCTCAAACCCCATTATCAACCAAAAAACAAAAAGAGAAAGAACAAGAAAAAAGATAACAGAGAAGGAAAGCAAAGATCACAGATGTCAGAAAAAGATGATACCTCTCTTGCTCATATTTTGCTTCAAACTTCTTCTGAAAAGGCTCACACAACCTTATGTCAAACCACCAAACCTTTTCAACTCCAAAAGTTAATCTCAAAACCCGAAAACCGCTTCCCAAAAACCACCAAACAGTCACTTCAACTGACCCAAGAGATATGATGTGCTTTGAAAACACACACGTCATTAATAAGTACGCGCACTATTCTCTCTCTCATTAATATTAATTTATTAATTGTTTAACAAAGCATCTTGAACTGGGGGCTCCTAGACCACGTCAAATGCCGAGTTATGCACCAACTCAAATAACTGACATGTTCATTAAAAAGCTCAACCTGCTTCATTAAACACAATTCCCAGGCCAAGCTTGGGGGCTATGATCCGGCCGTTACAAATCCAACATCATAAATCGGCATTGTCATTCATAACTCGGCATTATTCACGTTATTATTCAGAAAGCTAGCGTTATAGTTCGGCATTACAGTCATTAATTGGCAATAAATACCATTAATCGGCAACTTACGTTACAACTCAGCTTAACGGACTGCTCCCCAAAAGTGAAACGTCCAACCTAACATTTCACCCTTATTATTGCTCTTTAATACAGGCAATAAAGTAGAAGCATAACCGACTTGCACATTTCCACCCATAAAAGGTATGATCTTCCATCCTAAAAGGACACATTGAATTCTCAATATTGACTTAAGTTTCAGAGTGCCTTTGCAGGTACACTACCCCCTGTTTCTTGCTTAAAGCCCTACGCGATTGGACATCCTCTTGGAGTAAAGCTCGGATTACCACAAAGCTCAAAGGTCGGTACCGAAAGTAACAACTCGGCGTCGATTCCCAGAGACCGAGCTCTCCCTTCAGGTATCCATACAAGAACACATCGGATAGACCACGTCTAACCAACGGCACAACTACTGCCAGGTCAAAATCAGATCACACGACTCTAAGAGAAATATCCGAGATTCAGCTCGGATAGAATACTAAGAATCTCGAACCGAAGTAACGTACACACCTTTCGAGTTTAAATAGTGCTATACAGATAGCCTAAACATAAGACAGACACAGACAAAATACAAGGCTAGTCAAGTCATCAATATTATTACTGTTCGGATGTGGAAGGAATTTGCGGTACAGCATATTGAAAAAAGACGTCATTAGCATTTTTTCAACTGCCACCAATCTATACCTCGAAATTAAGTCCTATACCTCTTTCAACTGCCACCAATCTATACCTCGAAATTAAGTCCTATACCTCGAAATCAAGTCCCAAACAGGAACAGGAGGTATTGATTGTTTTATTCCAGTAGTATAAAGACCCTCTTTATAATAGATAATTGGCAACTGTATATGTTTTTATTTTTTTTTTTTTTTTTAAATATACATTAAATTATTTCTTTTTCAAGTCATGCTTTCAGCTTGCATAATTGATTTTGGAGACAGAAACCACTGTTTAGGTATTTTTTCATTAAAATTTTTTAATTCATTAAATATATCAGTCTACTAAAAGTTATTATATCAAATGGTTCAGAAGCTGGAACAAAAGAAAAGAAAACCGCCAAATAAGCTGCTGCCATCCATGAACCAAAAGAAAACCGCCAATATATACATTGCAATTTGCAATACCACCCACATTTTCTGAGTCCAAAAAGCGATGATAAAGCGATCGCACTGACGCACTCCATGTTAAATCTTAATAGTTAATAATACGCATTTCTTTTCCTCGGTCATAAAGCACGCACTTCGTTATTGACCTAACTACTGGAGTGTTCAATGTATCATGTATGATCAATTTCGCATTCACATACACAAGGTCTAAACTCTAAAGTACTATGTAGTTTGTGCCAAATCGCCATATTCAATTCAATTTCAAAACTAACTAGTGCATCCGACATAGTAATAGTAATAATAATCACATAATAATTAAGAATTAAGATACATCACATGTAATTGTAACCAGTATGACACCTAATATACTAACATTACTGCTATCTCATACGGTAATTATACACATTACTAATCTTAGTATTTTCAATATTGTTATTTCGACAACTGCTTGTAAATATTAAAATGTATTTTCTTATTTTAATATTTTTGTGGTCAATAATTATTTAGAAAAAAAACACCCAAATACTATTTACATTTATTTGATATGTTCACACATTGACATTGATAAAACTTTTCTCGTATCATATTATCTTCGCATGAAACAGCAAGAGCTCCACTTTAAATTGTATCCTTTTTAGTGCGCTATTCTTTTTCCCACAATATCCTTTGGTAATCACGTTTGAAGGAAAAAATCACGTTAGAGCTTTTTGAAAATCCCATTAGGTAAAATAAATTAAATAAAAAAATTAATCATAAATAATAATAATAGTTAAAAATTATAATGTACTAAAAAAGAGTACTAAGAGTATTAAAAATATACTATATAAAAAACATATAAGAGAAAAGTATAAAAAAAATTAAACATATATAAAAAAATAATATTATAATTTAATGTCATGTCCTTTTAAGTAATTATCTATCTAGAAGTGATTTTAACTAATATTATCCAAACAATATTTATTTTATCAAAATCAATTTTGGTAAAGAGTTGCCAAACATAAATCATGTTAACACAAACTTACTTCTATCCAAAATCAATTCTATAAAATCACTTTTATTCAAACTCCAGTTTCACCAACCACAATCCAAACACACACATATCTTTTTCCTACTTTATATATCATGTTATATTATATATTCATTAGGGGGAAAATCAATGTTAGCGATTATTATTGGATTTGGATCCTCTAAATTTTGAATTTCATTTTAAAAGATAAAGTTTGATTTCTTACTATTTATTTTATAGGTGGAACTAAGAAAAAATATAAGAGAGAAATCATTCAAGAGTGAAAGATCACATAATTTACCTTCTAAAGTGAAAATTCAAAATGTAGAGGATCTAAGTTTTTTTTTTGGTTGCCCATGGTATCTCCCAACTCGACAGGTTAAGGACTAATCCGTCGTGGATCTGAGCTCCATTTAAGGGTCTGCCGCTGGCCAATGGGTTGCTGCATGCACAAGGCGGGATTCGAACCCCAAACACTTGCTTAAGCGGATGAGTGAGCTAACCACTCGACCAACCCAAGTTGATTTTTTTTTGGACGTGGCTTTGGGCCAGCAGTCCGACCCAGCCCAAAACAACAGAAACAATTCGCCGCGCAACCCAACCCAGTCCCCGCATGTAATACCCTAATTAGCCTAAGCTTTACCTCGCGTCGTAAAGCAAAGGTTAATCAGAGATTACGACAGTTCTAAGCTCATACATATAATATATATAGAAGGAATAGTATAATCTAGAAGTCCGATGAAGGATATAGCTCAAAAACAGGATTCCAAAGCGCCAAACGTACTACGAAACTACTAACTTAAAGCATAAGAAATAGATGTGATACAAACAAGATAATAGTATAATAGTGTAATATCATAATGAACTAGCCACGACTCGCGGAGTTTAAGCCGGCTAGCCATATACAGACCATACAGAAACCTGACAGTTTAAAAACAACTTATACAAGTTTTTCTCTCATAATACAAGCCTCTAGGCAAAGACAAAATACAAAAGGAGAGATGTATAAACAAGATAAACCAAAAAGACTCCAAAAGAATCTAAGATCCTCCACTTCTGTCACCATCCAAAGCAACTCACCTAGGTGGGTTGCGACCTGCATCTGAAAAACACAACAGAAAATATGGTATGAGAACCGGAGGTTCTCAGTATGGTAACAGTACCCAGTGATGTAGGATATAAGACTCCGGGACGCCAAAGGCAATCCTAAGCTCCATATCTATCACAAGATTCAACTTAAAGCATTCTAAAACAAATAAGCATAATCATATCAACCTTAACTTAAATAAACCAGGTAATCTATCTTAGGGGATTTCTACTCTAACCAAACACCGCTGTCCCACAGCCTTCACCAACCGATCCTCCATGCGATTCCATCGCCACCGCCTTCCGAACCTCCTCAATCCCAGTAGAAAACACAGGTAATATACAATGCAAGTAAAACACAAGTAGAAGCATATAATGCAACAATTCAAATATCAAATAGGCATGTTATACAAATAGGCAAACCATTTCAAATAGGCAAAGCATGCAAACAGATAGGAAATGCATATGATGAATGCCTGCCCTACTAGCTGTGATATCACATTGTCGGTTCAACTGCCAACCTGACACATCTCCATGGAGACGTCGCCCTTTGGAATTCTCATATGGGAACCCCCGAGATATAGTGCTCGGATCACTGTCCAGGTACCGGCGCCTGCACACTCCATAGATCCGAAGGGATGCGAGTGAGATACTCTTGCCACAGACCTCACATCTCAACGCAAGCGGGACGAACCACTGCCCTTACGCCACCGCCGCTACCTCGACAGGCGGGATCCAACCGCCGTCCCTGCCGGGCGCATAGCGTCTCATAATCTCAATATAAAATAATGGTACAGTAGTTTTCAGAAAACATTTTCAGTATAACGTGGATCCATCAATCTCATTCAGAGTCCTCGACTCATCTCAACCACCGTCAATCCGCAATTCAGTTTCCGAACATCAACAATTCATAATTTCTCATCTCATATATCAATCACCCTTCTCATGACATCAAACCATCCTCAGCCCACTAGAAACCTAGGACTCTGTTTTCTAAGTTTTCCAAATAATCATCAACTAAAACCTTTAGGTTATATCCCATGGTCTAATACTCAAAACCAAGCCCAAAAGTCTTAAAATGGTGTTATAGAAGCTTACAAGACCTTGTTGGGAAGGTAGAATAATTGAAAACAAGTAAAATTTGAGAAACAGGGTGTGTGCAGCCGCACAGGGGTGTGTGCATGCGCACGCCCAGGAAGTTTTAAAAGTGTGCGTGCACACAGGGGTGTGTGTACACACGGATACTGAAATTTATAAAGTCTGTTCACTCACACAGGGTGTGCTAGCGCCCCCAACAGACTCCCCTTCCTGACTTGTGCGCGCACGGGGTGTGTGCGTCCGCACAGGTCGCAGTTCTCCAATGATGTGTGCGCGCACCAGCTGTGCTAGTGCTGCAACCAGTGAGCACTTCCCTGCCTGTGCGTGCGTACGTCCGCACAAAACGAAATTTTTACAGGGTTGTGCACGCACACAAGGCTGTGCGTGCGCACACATCAAAAATCATAAAATTCTGCAACTTAGCAAAATTTCAGATTTTTAACACCAACTTTGAAGGATCATAACTTCCCCTACAAAATTCCAAGTTTTCACAAACTTTATATATCTTTAATTCTAAACAAATTTCATCAAATTTTGAAAATCGAGGCAAACGTTATGATCAGACAAAGTTCACCAAAAATTCCTTTTTACCCAACTTTCACATGTACCCAAATTTACCAAATTCACAAGTCACATCCAACTAGATCAATACCAAACTTCCATTTCAAGCACAATCTGCCCTTTTTAAATTACATTGCACCATTCTCAATCATCAAACACCAAATATATGACACTAAGCTCAATTGTTCCCCCAACACATTTACCAACCATCAATTTATTCCTATCAATTCTCACCATCAATTTCATTCATACTTATATCAATATCCAACCACATACAATCATTCAAATCATCAAACATCATAACTCAACATCGTTATTTCCCAACAAAACAACATCAATTTAGCATAACTTCAACCAACTATCATCAACAACCATAAAAATTCAACATATCCTATAGGTCACTAGGTTAAGTGTCTATGAATATTATATACTACATAGAGAAAACCGAAACCATACCTTGGCCGATTCCCTATATGTACCAAAACTCCAATTTAGCACAAACAAGCTCCCAACCACAATCCAAGCTTTCAATTCCACTCCAATAAGCACAAATAAATTTCCAATAGCTCCCAAAGCCACAATAATCAAACTATATGCATATAAATCACCTCAAATCAACCTAGGGTTCCAATTAAATATAAATTCACGAGGGTTTAATGGCTCTTACCTTTTTCAACAGATTTAATAGCAAAAATCCAAGGCTAAGCAAGGATTAGAGCAAACCTAAACATCCAAAATCACAAAAACTTACTTAATCACAAACCCTAAGAACTGAAATTTTGGAGAGAAGAATAGAAAAGATTTCGTGGTTACCTCTCCAATTTTCTGTACGGGTTTTATAGAGCTCTTCACGAGAAACGCGTAGCCACAAACGGTGCGACGATCGGAACTCTCTAGCTCAATATATGAGCTTCGGAAGATTGAAATGAATAGTGAAAATGGAGGTTCTCTCCTTCTTCTTCTCAGCTGGTGTGGTGTTGTGTTTATGTGTGTTATGCTGAAATGGGTTCACTTATGAACCCTTTTATATGTTGGGCTTGGCCCAACTTCGGGCCAAATTTTTAAAATTAACGTCCGGTTTTCCATTTCTAATGTTTTTCTAAGGTTTTTGATGGTTTTCACTTTTTCTCGTGCGGTATTGGGTTGACTTGAACCGGTTCAACCGGTTCAACTGCCGGTTCGTAGTTTTTTACGGTTTTTCGCAGAAAACACATTTTCTGACTCAAAAAAACCCACTGAGTCCAAAAATCACCTTTAAATCCTCAAATTCTCACTCTAACTTTTTGGAATCTAATTTGGATAATTAATCACTTAATTAACCGATTGATTAGTTACGGTTCTTACACCGCACCCGACCCAGATGAAACCCGACCCTACTGGAACCTTAGCTTTGCTCTTCGTCTCCTTCACGCTGAGTTCTGCCACTACTATTGCTGCTTCCTTCAGCTCACCTGAGGTTTGATGCATGTTCCTGATTCCAAGCGCCACCTTTCTGGATGCCATTGTCATCCCTAATCTGGAGGATTTCCTTCTGAATTAGGCCATTGCTGCGCCTCACCGAGGATGCACCTTCCTGACCTGCAACCCCTTTCCTCCCGCTATATGCCATTCCGCACGCCATTCCGCTTTCCTTGGGCTGCAATTGGAGCTGCCCTGAAGCCCCTGGCGATTCTGTGACTTGATGATCGCTACCACTTCTCTGCCATAACGCGTTCTGCGACTCTGTAAGATCGGCTGCGCCCCCACCTCGGTCCATGTCTGCTCTATTGATGGCGTCCTTGTGGTTATCGTTGGTAGGTTGGTGCTTTGCTGTGGGTCGATGTTGCTCCTCGTCTTCAGCTGCTTGCTTGTCTCGAGTTTCCGTTTCCACCCTCCCAGGTAACCCTTTTTCCATATGAAGTCCCTAATGCTGGTTGAGTCGAAAACCTTGTTGACTTGATTCTGTATACCTTGATTATGCTGAATTGATGCGAAACTTGCTTCTGTTCTGATTGTATTCCTAACTTGAGTAGGTGGATTCGTTGTCCACTGTCTCCGTAGTTCATTCCCCGCTGCCATCGCTGCCAGTTGGTGAGCTAATTTGTTGCCATTCCTTGGAGTCCAGGTAGCTCCCACATCTGGAGTCTCATCCAGCAATTGGAGAATGTCTCGGATGATTGCATCTGCTTCCGCTATAGGCATTTTTGCCTTGATTGTCTGAACCAGAGGTAAGCAGTCTGTTTCAACACTATGGGTTTTGGGCCAACAGCAAGTAACAAATGATGGGCCCAAAAGAAAGGCCCAGTTTTAATCACCATCTAGTTGAATAGTTTGGGCTGGTTGTATCTCGCCAGTGTCTATAATACATATTTGACAAAAATGAAAAAACCAGGACTTTTGCCTCCTACTGGTTGTGTGATACGTTATCACTTGAGTTATGGAATAATAATTAACTTAGAGAAATTTGAAATGTTTGATGAAAAAACAAATTGTCACAATGTAATCTTTTAGGATCATTTTAACGTTTAACTTATGTTAGTGTGCAGTATAATATTTCATTTTATTTTTTGCTTGCAATATTCAACTTAAAGCCATTAAAAATAGGATAAACCCATAATTTGTGTGGTTTTAACTTTTGATAAAAAAAAAAACTCATAATAAATTGAAAAAATTTTGCCTTCTAATATGCATATATAGGATTTATGAAGAGTAATTCTGAGCATAGAAAAAAAATAAAGCAATTTTTATTTATTTTGAATATGTATTACAGAAAAAAAAAAAAGGAAAGCTACTTATTATAGACATAGCACTCTCCAAGATAACCAAGAAAAGTATCAAACTATTAATTATGAACAGAAACTTATTTAGAGATATTTATTAACTAAAAGTAATTGATTAATATACCTTCTATATTCCCCCACAAATTCAGAGTGGTTTATTGTGCAAATTGAGTTTGTTCTTAAACTTATCAAACAGGATAATGAATAACGGTTTAGTAAGAACATTAGCTACTTGTTCATTAGATGGTATATGAATGACTGAAATTAGACCCTTCATTACAATTTCTCTAACAAAATATAAGTCCAGGTCAAAGTGCTTTGTTTGCTGATGTAGAATAGAATTGTATGCAAGCAATACTGCTGATATATTGTTGCAAAAAATACTTGGTGAGGTGAGACAAGTCTGTTGCATTTTAAAAGGTAAATTCTAAATCCAAGTTAATTCTGCAAAAGTTGCTGTTAGTGCTCTAAACTCAGTTTCTATAGAACTTTCTATTGATTGAAGCTTGTTTGGTACATTTCTATAAAACCAGATTATGACCATAATAGATGTAATAACCTGTTGTAGACCTCCTATTATCAAGGTCCGAAGCCCAACCAGAATCTGAAAAAGCAGTAATTCTCAAATCAATTGACTTATAAAAATGCAAAGCTTGATCACTAATGCTAGCAAGATATTTTAAAATTCTCTTGACTGCACACCAGTGATCTTGATAAGGTTTAGCCATAAATTGGCTTATTTTATTCACTGAAAAAGCAATGTCAAAGTCTTGTTATAGTAGCATATTTGAGGCCTCCAACAATGCTTCTAAACAGGGTTGGATCCTCGAAGGGAACATTGCCTCGAAGAAGAACCTCCTTAGTAGCATGCGATTTAACCAATACAAATCATGCCAAAAAAATATACATTATTATCTTTAGCAAACCTAGAAACACTGATGAGATTGTTAGCAATTGAAGGCACATGTAATAAGTCATAGAGTTTATATTTTTTATAAATAGGAATATGATTCAAACTAGAATACCCAATATATTTAATATCCATACCTGTACCATTACCTATGTAAACTTGTTCATTTCCATGATAGTCTTCAGAGTGGTGAAAATTGGATAAGTCTAATGTGCAATGATGTGTGGCTCCACTATCAACATACCACGAAGAATCAGCAACAGAAATAGGTATAGTATAAGGGCTTTTGGGTTATGGAAAATGGTGGTGGGGGAAGAGCAGTGTGCGTGGTGGGAGAGTTTGTATGTTGTTGAGCATGCTGAAAACCTTGATCAAATCTGAAATAGCAGTAACAAGTCACATGCCCTAATTTTTCACAAATTTGGCACTGTAGTCTTGTGAAATCGGACCAAGATCCTCGTCCTCCTCTAGTTCCTCTTCCTCATCGACCTCTTCTTCCGAAAGTACCTCTTCCAGAATTGTTAGAGGCTGACCTACCATAGCTAAAAAGATCTTAAGAGCCATGAGTTCCTCTTCTATAAGTAGAAGATTCTAGGCTTCTTGAACTTGATGATGTGGTTTGTGTAAAATTAACTTGAACCATATTTAATTTTGGCTTGTGAAAGTGTTCGATAATGTCTTCGTGAGCCATCAGTAATGCTTCAGGATCTGGATAGAATATGGGGGTTCTTTGGCAGTAACAAATGTGATGAATGATAGTGGTGAACCTACAGCTGCTAAAGAGTTAGCAATCTTCTTGATTTGAAGTAAAGACTCAGATGTGGATCCTTGCTTTTTCACTATTTTGATCTGCATCTGGAGTTGGCGAATTCGAGCTTTGGTCTGTGAAGCAAAGTATGTATGAACACGACTCCAGGTATCATGGACAAATTGACAACCAAGAACTCGATGCTTGAATGAGGAGTCCATGGATGCAAAAAGCCAGGAAGTGACATTGTAATTATTTACTCGCCATTTTTTGTAGGGCTTTGATTCTGTATTTGTTGTTTCATCTGCTGAAGATGCAAATCTTGAAAGAACTTCTCTTTTTTCAAATGATCCTGAAGTTGTTGTCCACAAATTGTCAATGTTGCTAAGTGCTGCCATGTGAAGAAGTTAGTTTTGGCGAGTTTTTCAGAAAAGGGAACAATAAATGGTTTGGTTGGTGGGGTGGTGGTGGTGCCAGAGTTGGCAAGAACGAAAGCTGAGTTTTTAGAAGGGAGATCGTCTATAATTTTATCCATCATGAATCGATGACTCTTGATACCATATAAAATTTATGAAGAAGAGTAATTTTGAGAATAGAAAAAAAAAAGTAATTTTTATATATTGAGGATGTGTATTCTAAAAACAATCCTGCTACGTTATCACTAGGGAACCTACCAATTTCTGCCAATTTTTATTGGGTTCGATCCCAAAGTCCACTTAAATAAAAAAGCCACATCCCAAATTAACCTAGGTTAATCCTAATGTCACTAGTTTACTACTCTAACTCTAATTTACCCTTTACTCATATGTTCTTACTGTTGAAACACTCTCCCAAATCCATCTCCACTTTCAGCGCCGCATAGCCATCCGCCTTACCGTCTTCGCCGGTCGCCGCCGTCAACGGAAGTCAACGCCGCCGGAACACCAGACAGCGCCACTCACGAGTACGTTCTCACATTCGCCCAAGTGTCGCCGTCGCTGCTGCATGTCACCGTCAAAAGTGATTTGAAGACGCATTGAGTTGTCTATCCTTTAACCCGACGCCGCATCCTAGCTCCGCCTCAACACACGCCACAGCTGAACTCTTCCGGCCTCGTGGAGTCACTAACAATGCCACAACTGTTTGGCCAATGCATCCCCCACCCAGCACCTCCCCCTGTCTCACGTCCGAGCCCGCCTCACAGCGTGTCTTCCCTCTGGCACCGGTGCAACAGTAAGAGGTAAGTGGGTCTTCAAAGTTTTCACTAATTGCTGGTACTGGTTTCATTTGTGAGCATTACATTGGGGTTGAGATTGATTCAATATGGTGCTGAGTCTGTTGCATGTTTTATTTAGAAAATTAGAAATGGTGAATTAAGAGTTTTTTTTGTTGACATGGTTCCCTGTACTAAGATGGTTTCTTATACTGTTATCAATTATTTGTGAACATTACATTGGGGTTGAGATTGATTCAATATGGTGTTGAGTCTGTTGCATGTTTTATTTAAAAAATTAGAAATGGTGAATTAAGAGTTTTTTTGTTGACATGGTTCCCTGCACTAAGATGGTTTCTTATACTGTTATCAATTATTTGACAAAAATACTGTTATCATGATTTTATGTTGTTATCAATTACTTAAGAGCTCTTATGTTGATATGGTTTTTTTTTCTATGCATTTTGATTGTGTTATGGAATCTGAAATATAGTTGTGGTCCCCCTCCTATACAATATTGTTGCCATTCTCAACCTTTTTGTTGCTTTTCCCCATGTTTTGGTTTTAATATTCTTTTGAATAATTTAGTAATATATTTAATTTAGTATATATGTCTCCCAACCCCATCAATAGTTTAATTTGTGGAGCCTATCTCTGTTAAATTATTCACTACTCATGAAAAAATAACAAATTAAAACAGTGATGATGAGCCTTATGACGATTCCTTTTGATATGTTACATTTTTTTCTTCTATATCTAGCTATGTATGTGTTATCTTTCATGCATTAACATGCTATTGTGAGCCTCATCACGTTAATTTAGAAAACTTTACCTCAGATGTGTCTTCACATCTCTTTTTAAAATTACAACTTAACTTGAATTGTATGCATATCTCAGTTACTTATTTGTTCAATTTACTTTCAACAATTGTTTATAATTTTTTATCAATAAACTAGATCTAGATATAATAAATACAGGTTTAAAGTAGGAACAATTTGCATAGGTTATTGTGTCTTGTGCTAAATTTTATTATGACACACACAACAGTAGTAAGTAGTACTAAATCTTTTTGCTTTTTGAGCAAGTTGACATGTTAATCAATTTAGTTTATAAGCTTTTAATTATTGTCTTGCTCTTTAGAAGTAAAAAGAAAGTATAAAAGTAACCTTCTGATTAATAAATGCTTCATGCATCAAATAATAATTCACTGAATAATTAGTCAAAAAATTTGCTTTAAAAACACATTTGCTTGTTTTTCAATTAACGCTTGCGATTTCATCCTCAAGATATAATTTTTCTTTTATTATGTGTGCATTGTAGTACAATTGCTATTATCTAGTGAAGTATTGTATTGTAGTTCTCCTTCATTTGAACTCTAATAACATAATTTCTATGATTGTAATTCTAATTCTGGTAATATTGATGTGCACGCATATTACTTGTGCCTTTAGCGTTACAGTAATTCTTTGATTAATATAGGTGGTTTTTGAATTACTTTATGTCTTCTTATCGTTGTACTTGAGATCTAGTTAATCTAGAAAATAAAAAGCTAAAACACAGTTTTCTTTGGGGCTGAATTGTATTTTGTTTAATTATCTAGTACTTAACTTTATTTCATCATGTTCTTGTACCGCTGACTTAGTTGAGTTTGGAGAAGAAAAGACAACTTCAACCCTGGACATAATTTTTAGACTGTTGCAAGAAATCAACTTCAAGACATGGGAAAGCCGGTTTACATCATTCAGAAACTTGTGTTTCATTCTAATTTAGCATTTTGTTTGTTTCTGAAGGACTTGTTTTATGTTGACAGAAATTATTAGAGACAAGGTTCTCACCATGCTACATCGCAGATTTGTTCAAAGATCTGGAAACAAACCAGGCCCAAGCAAAGCTAGATGAGATAGAAGCAATGCGTTTTGGTTTCCTGAAGCTAGTCCCAAAGTGGCATGTTAAACAAGGAATAATGGTGATGTTGGCCAAGACCTACGACACTGAAACGAGCACCCTCAGTGTAGATCATGGAATCATCCGCATTGGGCCCGAGCTATTCCAGTGTGTTTTTGGAATTCCGCCCGATGGTGAGTATACCTTTATCTGTTACGCAGCATTCAATTAGTTAAAATGGTTTCGATCTCCGTGGTTTTTCCTTTATTCTTCCTATTCCGCTGATCATTTTACACTATTTTATACACATCCATGTTGCAGTTGATGACTTCCCACCATTCGACGGCGGGAATGCTGCCCATGTCTTAATAAAAGAAGATTTCACCAGTTGAAAACTATAAAGCTGAGGCATTTTGTCAACTAGTGTGCTATGGATACTAAAGATGACAGGATGGAGTTCAGAAGGCATTTCATCTTGCTTGTGCTGAAGATGTTTCTGTGTCCAACTGTGCAACATGTTATCTCACCGTGACACATCGATACAATACTTGATGTATCTAATTCCGGAAGATACCGTTGGCTGTTGCATATTTTCAAATCGTTAGAACAGGGAATTAGGAAGTACCAACGTAAAAATAATAAGTCTTGTGAGGGCTGCATGTTTGCCTTGCTGGTAACCTTTTGAATTCAAAATGCATTGTAATCTGACTAACCCTTGCATCCCAAAAATTAAGTTGTGTATGTAATATCTCCAAGTGTTGTACTTCCAGAAGCTAAAGCATGGTAAACTCGAGAATTATCAAGAGCCTGAGTTGTGGCTTTCTGCATGGACTGCCGAGGAGCTTTAGCGCTATGGCAGCAACTGTTCAACCTGAGGTATTTATAATTCGAAGCTCGTTTTCTCATGTAATTAACTGCACGTGCCCTTTTGAAGACCTGGCATTTATGGTTGTGCATTGAATTATTAATTACTCTGATTTGCCGGTAATGAGTGTGTCTTTTGTTATAACCATATTTTGGTGTGTTATTGCTGGATGTGTCTTTAGCTGTATGTGTCTTCTGACCAGTTGATGACCCAAAACAAGATTGCAGCGAACCCAGCGGGAACGATAGTGGGGTCATGGAAGGTGCCACAAGAGAGGATACAATGGGCACAGGTCTTGAAAGAGAAGACGCGAACCACACAATAAGACCTGAGGGGTGCAGAAAAGTGAGTTAAGATTACCATTTAATAAATCTTTTTTTTACATGTCTTAAACATAAATCAAGAGAACATTACAGCTTATTTTTTACCTTTTGCTGCTAATACCATGCTTATTATTCCTTAAAGAGACGTTGTATACATTTAAGTTGTGTTGTTAGTGTGAATTGAAGGCACTATGTGCTTGTTGGGAATGAATAGTTTGGTGTTGTAAATTCAGGGATCTGATCGCAGAGAGGGTTTTAGAAACGGACCGATGGACACGGATGCACATGCAATTGCATCGGAAGGTGATGACGATGACGACGAGCCCATTGCAAAGAGACTGCATCGAAAACATGATTGGACAAGGACACCTCAATCTTGTATGACAGAAGGGGAGACCGGAACGACTAGCGAGATAGACAAAATAGAGAACCCAAAAGTGAGTAAAATGTTACGTTTTAAGAATTTGTATGTTGCATGTTTCCAAGTTAGAACACGAGCACGGGTTTAACTTATGTTTAAACAAGTTACTGTTGATGCCATGTTTCGATAAAAGCTATATGATATTCTGTATTAGTTTATCTTGCGTTCATTGTGTGATGTGAATTCACTTTGAGGTTTTTGTGTACCACTAGTTTCATGTTTCGGTTTCAGGGATCCGACATGAAGGCGGGAATTAGTAGCACCTCAGTAATAAAAAATGCTCATTCAATTACATTCGACAAAGATGACGATGATGACCAGCCCATTGGCAAGAGACTCCGCATCAAAATGCACCAAAGAAAAACACCATAGCATCAGAGGACAGAATTGAAAATCATCACAACCAACCTGCCAGAAACAACAAAGCAACCAACCAAGACGGATGATCTTGAACCAAAAGCTCTGACAACAGCATTGGTTGAGTATTCAGGAATTGAGGGATATTCTAGTGAAAAGCTATGGGTAGATATCGAATGACGTTACCCATTGAGACCATTAGCGTCAATCGAATCCAAACAATTATTCCAAAAGGTTCTTCCTACCGCACACCTAGTCCACAGTGCCCATCATTCTCACTTGGGATGACGCAGATCTTTAAAACACCCGCACTATCCCCCCTCGACCCATTCATCCGTTACTTCGGGGACAGAAACTCATTGAGTGGGATGAACAAAGAATCAGAGGGTAGGGTGTGGACACATCTCTTGATATCCAGTAAACAGTGGCGTCGTATGAGGGTAGACCACACCTAGTGCTGGCAAGGGAGGACTTATGCACGCTGAGACCACGTGCTTGGCTCAATAACAATGTATGCAATCCAAAATCTTGTTAATCCAATTTGTTTTGATATCATATTTTGGCGACATTTATTCTTTACAATCTGGTTAAACAGGTCGTGCACTAGATGTGTTATGCATTCAATTACTCAGGGTTAAGAAGATTCATGCATGACTTCTACTGTGTGTGTACGGGGATTCTGGTAAGGATACTTTTATATGAATCATTTATGTACATTGAAACTTATGAACAACTGCATATTCATCTTTGGACAGGAAATGCTGTTGGTCCCAAAGAATATGATGCAATTTTAGGACGGGTCAAATCTGGTGTATGTGGGATTGGGTGAACACTTTGGTGCTGATACAAGGTATTTTGACAAGGTAACAACTTCAAAGAGAAAACGGGTAAGTCTATTTGTCATATGATAAGTTACTATCACGTTGCACCCGAACAATGGCTATGTATTTTTCTTTATAAGTGCACGTAATATGCCTAATTACAATTGTATATTGTTGCAATAGTTTTTCTCTGTATGTATAACCCATCACTGGTGGGTGTATGCATTTGATGTATCTGGAATAAGACTGTTTGTACTAGATAATTTACACAATAAACCACATGATACAGCACGGAGCAAGCTAGATGCATATCCGGTACCACAACATCTCATCACTCTTAGTCTCTATTTAATTCTTGTTATTATATTCTGTTTAAGTGTTTTGAATGTGGTTTAGGTGAGGCTCATTGAAGACATAGCACAGGTGGCCATCCCCACTTATAAGCCCACTCAACAAGGGCTGCCTTGCACATATGCCACTATTCCAATATAACCAAATGGGTGAGTCCCCCGCAAAATCTTCAAATGTATTAATTGTTAAGTTTTATTTAAATACATTTCGGTTATCCTAATACAGTCCGTTATTTTCATTCACATAGTTTTGATTGTGGGGTGTGCGTAATAAAATTCATGGAGTACTGGACCAAAGGCGGGAGTATGAATGACTGGGATTATGTGAGCTTCCAAATTCTAGCTCTAACTAACTGATTTTTTTAACACGTCACTGTCTATACCTAGATGCAGTCATTTAACTGATTTTCACATGCATGTGACTATCAAGTTATATAGGTTGGAAATAATGCTTGACATCATCCTATGTCACAAAAATTCAGTCATTAGAGATGCTTTGAATGCCCTTGACAGCCGTGCTTGACCTCCTGTGCATTGCAACTAACCAAGGAACAAACATAAGGAGGTTAGGACACCGTTCACAGCACCTAGCACAAAAAGCATGCTTCGACAAGCTGCAAGAATGCTGAAGAAAAAGACGATCAAAAGAAGATAAACATGGGAAGAAAAAAGGTTGCATATTACATTCTTGTTTACCTAGGGCAAGGATATCCTCACATTCTGAGCTATATTTTGTTGGGACTATATATTTTTCTTGTATTACAGAAAGAGACAATTTGTTTTGGATTCTTATGCTGTTAGCGAATAGTTGTTTTTTGAACCTTATTGAACTTTGTTGGTTATTTCAACGAGAATACATGCAATGTGGATGTGAATCTTGTCTTTTGCACCTTGGTTTGGGATAATTTTGTGCATAGACTCAACACCTGCTACACTTTGAAATTTTTTTGTTTCTAGTGGTTAATCATGTTGAGGTTTGACTGTCTTATCTTTGGAAATCTCTACTTAAGTTAGTTATGTATTGTTAGTAATGTATTGTTCGCAGGTGCCTGAAAACAAAACTGTTTGCTGATGGAAGTGTCTTGATATATATGTGTCTTCAGTTGCAGGTATCTATCTTAGTCCTGTATTGTTCACAGGTGTGTCTTTTCACAAATGTGTCTTCTGATGGAAGTGTCTTTTTCCGAAGTGTCTTTCGAGTTTTGTTTAACCATGGATGTGTCTTCTGTTGGAGGTGGCTATCTTAGTCGTGTATTGTTCGCAGGTGTGTCTTTTCACGGATGTGTCTTCTGGTGGAAGTGTCTTTTGCCGAAGTGTCTTTTGAGTTTTGATTAACTATGGATGTGTCTTCCGAGGGGCGTTTATATTTTTGTCGTGTCTTCTTCGGAGGGGTCTAGATATGGATGTGTCTATAGATGGATATGTCTTCTGTTGGAGGTGTCTTATGCGAATGTGTCTTTCGTGTTTTCATGTAATCGCGAATGTGTCTTCCAAGGGTCGTGCCTAATATCGTCGTGTCTTCTTCGGAGTTGTCTAGGTATGGATGTGTCTTATACTTTTCAGTAGTTTAGGACAAATCACAAAAACAAACCAAAAGGAGGAGTAAATTACACTATTCTACCAAAATAAAAAACGTTACCTGGATCTCTTAAAACCACCATCTTATGTAATTCGAATGAGTCAAATTTGAATTAGAAAAATCAATAGTAATTCGAATTAGACCAGTTTGATTTAGTTGGGTTGTTAGTAATTCGAATTAAACCAATTCGAATTATACATGCCTGCAGTCGTAGTGTAGTTCGAATCAGAGTGATTCGGATTATGCATGGATGTAACTTATGGTAGTTCGAATGAGAGGGATTCGAATTATGGAAGCATGTAGCGAAGGGTAGTTCGAATCAGATAGATTCGAATTATGCATGAGTATGTTCGAAGTTGGCTGCTTCGAATTATCAAGCCACCCACGTGAATTCCATGACATAAATCTAATCCATGCAATTATTTTAATACACCAACAATTATATCTATTTGGAGCCAATACTAAATCAAATTCAATTAGTTCGATAATACGAGTTTATGAAAAAAAAATGACATTTTATAAAGTTTAAAAATTTTTATTATATGATAGGTTAGTAACGAATACATTACAAATTTTATAGTACTCATCGTAAAAATGTTTAATTTAATAATTGTTATAACAATTTTAGTTGTACTTCGTTACAAAATAAATAATTACAATAATTTTTTTATAAAATTTCCTTAAAAGATACCATGAGTATTATAAAAAGTATCTTGAATCGATTTACATAAATTGACTTACAAATTTTTATAGTACTCATAAAATCTTCTAAAAATTCTAAAGCTTAAATTTTATAATTATTTATATACGTAGGGGGCTTGATAATTCGAATTAGCCAACTTCGAACATACTCATGCATAATTCGAATTTATCTGATTCGAACTACCCTTCGATACATGCTTCCATAATTCGAATCTCTCACATTCAAACTATCATAAGTTACATCCGTGCATAATTCGAATCACTCTGATTTGAACTACACTACGATTGCAGGCATGTATAATTCGAATTGGCTTAATTCAAATTACTAGCAACCCAACTAAATCAAATTGGTCTAATTCGAATTACTATTGGTTTTCCTAATTCGAATTTGATCTAACTCACACCTTTTTGGGTTAGTAACCGTAACATAATAAAACATAGCCTAAATTAAATAAATTTACTTGCCTTTGTCCTCCACTTTAATAGCACTTAACATTCATGATTATTTTGTGAAGCTAATTCAAACGTAACAAACTTGTAACAGTATGATCATATTAGTGGATAAAAAAACTCAATAAGTAATGGTATATCCTCAGCTTAACAATGTTAATTAAATAAAAAACTTGAATACTTTGTCAAAGATAAGTGAAAAAAAGGTAATAATAAAGAAAGAAAAATGTCGATACAAATCTATAATCAAAATTCATCTAAGTATGCCGAAAAGAGTTTAACAAAGACAAGAATCTGCCATGTTCCTGTGATTTATTCGCTCTCACAGCAGAATCCACCACTATATTTGGATTGATTGCTTCATTATTTTCCTAAAAAAAACAAACATTCATAAACAAAAAGTAAATAACAGTTTCAACTTTATCCATCAAGTCATGTTAATAAGTGGTTCGAAACTAACGAAATGGTAAACACATACCGGAGGTGGATTCTTCTTCTTTCTTCACATAGATTTCTTGATGGAGGTGTCCAGTTCAGATCCAAGCCTCTTCAATCTCTGCTGACCCTTCATTGTGACATTTGAAAGACCTCAAATCTTAGAGGCACCAAGAGTGGGATCCTGCTGTGTCACCATGCTGTTCTGTGTAGTTGGAACACTTATGAACCCCAAGTTCGCATGATAATCAAACAACTTGGCCCTTAACTCATCAAGACCCGAATGTAACATGGCTGTTTCTTCTTCACATGTCACGAATTTTCGGGCAACATTAAAGAAGTGTGAACACAGTCCTCTAAATAAGTTGTGGCTTTCATCCGATCACTTCTCATTGTGGCTACTCTTGATGAAAGTGTGTTTGCACTTTACATTCTTGCTCCATCGAGGGAGAACATAGCAAGATGGTACTCTGTCTACTCCGTAATAAAAGAACACAGCAAGAAAGTGACAACAAAGAATACCTCTTGATTCAAACATGTTGCACTCACACCGAATCTTGTGTGTCACTGGGTCAAAATTGACACTGTTCGTCCAGGACCTAGGCTCCCTATATAGTAGGTATTGCTCGTTCACGGTCACACAAAACAAATCACCCTCTTGAGTCACACCACGGACTAAACAATCCCTTTTTTTCCTGAATTCCTATTGTACTTCCCTAAACTTAGAGGTTGTGTACTCACGCTAAAATTGTCTTTCAATTGTAGAGCTCGATGAACAGGGGACAACTCCTTTAGAGTCTGCAGCATTGTCCTCCAATTCCTTCTGCTCCTTGTTCCCAAGCACGTTGTCATACTCATACACGAGTTGAACCAGTCCACTCTTGCAATGCAAGTAACCACCGAAAAAGGTGTGCATACTCTCACTCTGTTGGGTACTTCTCATACCAGCCCAAAATTCCCCTTAAAAATAGATTGGAACCCACATTCGACGATCGTCGTAAAGTTCTACAAAACCAAAAGAAAACAAAGCACTAATCACCATCATGAACAATTAGCTACATCACAACACACGACTATAGACTTAGTGAACCAAGTAGACATCAACCTTTCAAACAGAGATATCCCATAAAAGTATCCAAATAGGATACAAATTATCCGATGACAATGGGACCTAAATTCGAGTATAGTTAAAACAGAGCCTGCATAACAAACCTACTATCCAAAAATAACATAAGAGCACAATACAAAACGAACCTAATAGGCATCTATTTTGCTCTAAGTTAAACTCAGCAATGAATGCACACCAATCCTTCTCGAAAGATTCCACAGACCGGGGATTCCAAATAGTGCCATTCATTCTAGCATCTATTTCTCTGTACTGAGTATATCCTCTAAGCTTATGTGGTATCTTCTTCATTATGTGCCATATGTACCATCCGTGGTGAGTATCTAGAAGGACATTCTTAATAGCACCAAACATAGATTTGCACTGGTCCGTGATGATAGTCTGTAGGGGACTTCCCATGTACTTTAACCATTGCTTAAAGACCCATTCAAAGCTACGAATTTCCTCATTTTCCAGCAAAGCACATCCGAGTAGAGTGGACTTGCTGTGATGGTTGACACCAACGAAAGATGCAAATGGAAGTGCATGCCTGCAATAGATCCAGCCAAAATGACTAGATCACGATAGTGCGAAAACATTAACCCTTTCAATAGAGGTAGAAACACAAACATACTTGTTTCTACTGTACGTTGTATCAAATGATATAATGATACTACGTCTCCATAATATTCATAGGACGCCCTGCATCTTGCATCTACCCAGAGGCGCACTCTTAAACTTGTTAGCTTCGTCCACATCAACTGCATAAAAGAAATTCAGGTTGATGTCTTTCATTCGCATGAAATAGCTAATCATTTCCTTCACATCTGCGTTTTCGTCAGTACAGCGCAGATTGCTTGTAATGTAATTTCTCACATTCTTTTCTGAGTAACCCAACTTTGACGACCCACCATCCTCGTTCTCTAGTGTGAGATAAGTTTTGTTGGGCCGTATGCCAACCTCATCGTTGTCCTGAATCACACACTTGGCATGCATAGTCAGGTCCCTGTACTAAGTGTAATGCACAGCTTGCTTAGCAAAACACGGGTGGGTATGCTTTAATTCTAATTTGGACACCATCTAATTATCCTTCTGCCTATCAAGCATCATGTACATCCTTGCTTTGCATCTGACTGTTGTTATTCTCTTTATTCGAGTTGCTGCCTTTACTCGAGACTCTTGAAAACTTTCACGATTGCAGTGTATCGATCGGTTAATGGGTATCCTTGATTCCTTCCTAGTCTTGTCAAAGTTGTTATTCCTAATCCTAGTCACGAACCCAACTTTCTTTGCATAATTAGAATAGAACTCTTGTGCACGCTGCAACAAAATAACTCTCAATCCTACATACGGGATTTCCTTGATTGGAATGCCAGTGTGATCCAGCAACTACAAATCCATTCAGAAAAAATATCATTCAACACAAAAAATACCCAAGTAATAAATTTCCAATATCTTGTTAATTTTGTGACAAGAATAAAATATATTTCACACATCATGATTCACTGTCGTAGCATCATCTTCTAATTGAATAACGTCTACAGATTCTTTCCTCTGAAATCGATAACCGAGGACATATCACAAAAAAAGATAACCATCCATTATTCGACACTCATAAAAACTCTTCCAACAAGCACTTATTCATTGATTACACTAACTAATAAACAACCAAAACTAACTGATATAAAACAACACTATCCATGTTCATATTTATAAAATAAAAATTAATTAAAGTTGCAAACATCAACTCAACATAGTGAATAAAAAGAATAATAAAACACATCAAATGTAGAAAATGTAACATCGTTCTAGCATAATTGAAAGAAAGAATATACACACCAATTCAAATTAAACAAACGAAATCGCAATCCTTCCAACAAAGCGTATCACTGTTAACAACTCAACAATAAAATAAAAAACACATTGCAAATAAACATAACCAAATATACTACTAAGACACAAATTACCTTATCCACACGTTGTATGTCATCTTCACTCAAAGACGAGACATTAACATCGGTGGAATTAGAATGATCACTCACATCAATGTAATGTGGTCCACTCACCTTCAACGGAGACACATACACTTTTCTCTTATGGATTTTAAAAACTATTTGTCCATGAGAGTGGTTGTTCACGTTGCCGGTGGTCTGTGAAGGCTGTTCACCTTGATCCTATGGAGGAGGAAGGCTATGGCTTAACGGAGGTGGAACGCTATGATTCAATGTGCATCCACAACAACGACGACACCTATGGTGGGGTGCGATAACGGTGCGTATGATGACTTTATCTCTCACGGGAATCGCAGTGTCACAAAATTGGTTCACGTGGAAGAGGCTGTGTCACAAATCGAACGGTGATTGCAGATTCCTGGTGACGAGAAAAATTTCAGGACGGAGAGATTACTAGAAATGGTTGAGGAGAAGAGGGTTGCGTAACACCTTCATACACTCACGTCGTAGTTCTCTTCCAACAGACTGGTGGTGCCACAAAGTGAAATCCGAGAAAAAGGGCAGTCACCGTCGAACAGTAACGACAGCATCCCGGTGACTGGAAAAAAAAGAAGAGCTACTTATACTAACTAAGCATAACTCTCCAACATAACCAAAAAAGGTAACAAACTATTGGTTACAAACAAAAATTTATTTAGAGATATTTACTAACTAAAAGTAATTGGCTAATATACCCTCCATAGCATATTGATTCATGCCTAGTTATCAATGGACTAAGAATCAGATACCAATTTATGGGTGAAAGGATAATATTGTTTTTATTTAATTGTTATGTTGAAGGTAAAACAAATTGAAATATGTTATTCAAAATTTTCATTACAAAATGGCTTTCTTCTCTTGCTTTTTTAATCTTTGGTGGAAAAGGTCGGAGAATGAATATTAAAGCCAATTAATCAACACATGTAAGTTGGTGTAGCAAAATGTTCATTAAAGCAACCTAAGATGTTTAAACAGATAATTACTTTTAACAATGTACTAATACATGACGAAATATGTATGCAAATTGTTATTACAAATAAAATCCTTACTATTTATCACAATCATTGTGATCATTTTTTGAATCGTTGAATGTTAATATTTATTTTATTATTTCATTTTTATTCAATAATTTAATTAGCTCTATAAATTTTGTATTCTAAAATATATAAGAACGTCAATTAGAAAATAATTTCGTACCATATATGGATTATGAATTTAACTAATATGGGTCATTTAGATTATTATTAATAGAAGACTTTAAATTTTTTATGTTAATAAATATATAACAAGGATAGATAAAGTTTAATTTTGATACATTAACAATATAAAGTGCTTTACACTATTATCTAAAAAGTATTTATTTTTGTTAATATAGTACTACGTAATTAGATATACGTATAAAAATATAAAACTGCTTTATATTGACAGTACATCAAAATTAAATCCAACAAAAATATTATATAATTTAATATTTTTGTTGGATTTAATTTTGATGTACTGTCAATATAAAGCAGTTTTACATTTATATATACATTTTTTTAATATATATATATATATATATATCAAACAATATATAGTCGTGGTTTCATCTCCGAGCTGGAGACCTCTCCGCGTTTCACGCTGGTTCCAATCCCAGGTGGAGCCTCTTCTCCACGGTGGCATCTCCTCCAGCGTGGCTTCTCATCTTCAGGGGTGCATGTGCTCCTCTGTCATTCCGCCGTCAGCCATCCCTTTCATCTCCTGTCTCACGCAACCTACCTTCCCTTTCATCGAATCGCTGACGCAACCTACCTTCTTCATGGATTTGTTTGAACAGGTAATGATTAGTTGGAACCCTAGGAGCTTTGCTTTCTTCTCTTTACTTTTTCGTCCTCTGCCCTACCAAACTCTGTGTACGAGCCCTGTTTTCTTGGGAGTTTGCTTCGTCGCCGTTCATCCAGATTAGTGATTTTCCAGTGGAGGCTCAAATCCAAGATCTCCGATCAATCAATCAGGTGCATCCAAACCTATTTTCCTCTTCATCCTTTTTCTTTTCCTTCATTGTGTACATCCTTGTGATCAATCTTGGTTACTGTTCGAGGGTTAACCCAGTTTTAATTGTCTAGGGTTTGTGAAATTTCTAATTGTGCAAATTGTGATTATTTTTTGTATCTGTTCCATGGTTAAGCGAGATTCTATTGTCTAGGGTTTGTGAAATTTCTAATTGTGTAAATTATGATCATGTTTGGTGTCTGTTCGATGGTTAGGCGAGATTTTATTGTCTAGGGTCTGTGAAATTTCTAATTTTGCAAATTGTGATAGTTTTTGGTATCTGTTCCACGGTTATCCCAGATCTTATTGTGTATGGTTTGTGAAATTTGTAATTTGAAAATTGTCTATGTGATTTGGTTTGTTTGTAGGTTCATGTTCTTGGTTAGATTCTTTCCCAGTTGCTGTTAATTTTGAGTATGGTCTATGAATCTATTTCATCTTCTTGATTTCGTTATTTAGAATTTGATGTGATTATCATTTCTCCTTTTGCATATGGTCTTGAATTGTTTGTTGCATGTGGTTTGTTTATTTCATCAATTTTTGGGATTTTATAATCATTATAAAGATTGTCTTCTTACTTACCTTTTCTTATATTTATGGATGATGGGTTTGGTTTTGTGAATGATTGTCTAGGTATGGGGTTTCTACCTAATCTACTTTCTCCATGATAATGTGATTGACAGAGTTTTTTCAAGAAATACAGAGTATAGACCAGCTTCTCCTATTCAACTTTTGCATTCCCAATTTCATTCTCTCCTATTCAACTTTTGCATTCCAATTTCCATTCTGATTCAGTAATCTCTTTGAATTGTTTGGGCTGTATCTAGCAATTTCTAATTTTATTCTCCATTCAGAATCAAAATTTATAGACCCAGTTTCTCCTATTCAAGTTTTGCATTCCCAATTTGATTCTCTCTTATTCAACTTTTGCATTCCAATTTGCATTCGCATTCACTAATCCCTTTGAATTGTTTGGACTGAATGTAGCAATTTATAAGTTTTTCTGCATTCAGAATCAAAATTCTCTTATTTATGTTTGATGTTAAATTTTATGAAGCACTTAAATAATTATATTGATGAAACGTTTTCTTAGTCAACTCAATTGCATTTCAATTCTTTATTGGTTATGCAAAAAAATGTTGTATATTTCACCTCTTTCATACAAGTAGAGCTAATTATCATGCATTTGTGTGTTTCATTTAATTATATCCAAAGTAGACCGATTAAATCCTATATATCAACTGATGAATCTATTTTTAATTTTTTACTTTGTATATATTCAAGAAATCCATTGAGTTTTTATACTGTTTTTTGTATTCAAAATCATGTTCTGTTATTTATGTTTGATTTCAAATTTTAGAGTAATTACCCAAATCAGTCCCCGAGGATTTTAGAATCGGACATTTTAGTCCCCAAGGAAAATTAATACACAGATCAGTCCCCAAGGTTTTACTCCGGCAGACAAATCAATCCCCAGTTCATTTTCCGGCAGAGTAATTACCCAGATCAATCCCCAAAGATTTTAAAAACGGATATTTTAGTCCCCAAGAAAAACTAATTATTATTATTATTATTATTATTATTATTATTATTATTATTATTATTATTATTATTGAGTGTATATATATATATATAAGAATCTAATGAATAAATTTATCATTATTTTTGTCTAAAAAATACAAAAAATATAGTACAATATTATTGTGCAATTAATAATAATAATTATTTTATTTTATTTTATTTTTGGACGGGGGACTATTATGTCTAATAGAGAGAAAAGTTGGGGATTGATTTGTACATTAGTTTTTCTTGGGGACTAAAATGTCCGGTTTTAAAATCTTTGGGGACTGATCTAGGTAATTACTCTACCGAAAAATGAATTGGGGACTGATTTGTCTGTCGGAATAAAACCTTGGGGACTGATCCATGTATTAATTTTTCTTGGGGACTAAAATGTCCGATTCTAAAATCCTGGGGGACTGATTTGGGTAATTACTCCAAATTTTATGAAGCACTCTCATAATTATATTGAGAGTAAACCCATTGAATGCAATATTAAAATTTCATGAATCTTTTTTTTTATTTTGTGTATATTCAACAAATCCATTAAGTTTAGATCAAGTGAATTGGTGGTTGCATGTGGGCTGTGTGAATCATGATGAGGGAATGGATTTTGTACCTAATTTATTCTATTGGTAGTGATGTGATTGACAGAAATTGATGTATAGCTTGCTGGTTGTTTATTTATATGTTTTGATTTTAGGTCAATTTCATTCCATTTTTTTATTGTTTATATAAAAGAACTTTTTGTCTAACTAGGAATTCCCTCCTCCAAAAACATATACCTTGAGTAGGTTATCTTCCCTTGAAGATCTCTTCTGCACGGATAATGATGTTCTGCCATACACTCTTCACTAAAAATGTGGGTATCCCTATCAAGGTATAGGGTTTCTATCTATTTGGTCAGTGGTGATGTGATTGATAGGAAGGAAGTGGCTTTCTCACAATCAGATGGCATCACTCCACTGTTTGTGTTACTAGGGAATTCTCTTCTAGGTAGTCTATTTGATGAGTGGTGATGTGATTGATAGGAATTGATTGATAGCTTCTTGGTGATTTATTTCGCCTGTTGCATAGAAGTAGAGCTTATTGTCATGAATTTTTGTGCTTCTTTGATAAAGGAATATGCTTTTGCCACTCCCATTCAAGTTTTGCACTCCCAATTCCATTCTCTCCCGTTCAAGTCTTGCATTCCCATTTCAATTCTGATTCAATAATCCCATTGATGAATCTTTCTTTCTTTTTTTTTAAGCTATGTCCATCAAATCCATTAAGTTTACCTAAAGTGAATTGCTGGTTGCATGTGGGTTGTGAGAATCATTATCAAGGAATTGGTTTTGTAGCTAATGTATTCTATTGGTGGTTATGTGATTGACAGAAATTGATGTATAGCCTGCTGGTCATTTATTTATTTTTTAAGTTTAACTGAATTGCATTACATTTTTTTGTTGTTTGTGTAAAAATTATTTTATATATCAGCTGTTGGATGGACATATAGCTCTTTGCCCTGAACTTAAGAGGTTCATTGAGAAAAGAATGGCCTTGTGCGAGTAAAATGGCTTCATGGTATTGTTTATCTAACTAGCACATCTCTTTATCCAAAGAAAAATCTATCCAGTAGCTGGTCTTCCCATGAAAATGTCTTCTGCACACATAATAAGGTTGTGCTATATATTCTTCATTGGAAATTTGGCAATCATTATCAAGGTATGAGGTTTCAATCTCACCCATTTCCTGAATGTTGATGTGATTGACAGATTTTTATTGATGTTTGTCTATACTTTTTTTTCCATTCATTTGCTGTTTCCAATGTATCCCTACCTAAGACATTTACCAACTCTCATTGCCATGAGTACAATCATTGTTTGGGGTAACCTCATGACTGCCTTCCCTATGGTGTAATGATATGTAGGTGCACTGTAGCAGGTATGGTGTGATATCTCATTTTTTGGTCCCTATTTCTTGATTTCTTGAAAGTTTCACTTGTTTTTCCTGTTTTTGTGTTAGTTCAGGTTTTTCCCCTCTGATTTGTTGTCTCTATGGCATTGAATGGAGATGCATATGGACTCATATTTTGTTTTCCCTCCATTTTCATCTTCAATTTGAATTAAAAAAGGTGAGCCTAAAGCCCTGGATTTTTTCTATAAAAGGATGGTTGGTGATCCACATTCAATGCACAAACATTCTGCTTTGTTCTATTTCCTCCTAAGCTCTGTCTACATTAGAATTTTTTTGTTTATATTTGATCTATTTCATCAACTCTGTTTACCTCCTTTGTTTTCTTTTTTTTTTCTACAATGCCTCTTCCATTTGATATGATTTCTAAGATGCATCCTCCTAGAGAGGCTTGGAGGTTGAAAGTTAGGGTTCTAAGGCTTTGGGTTGTACCCTTTTTTGGGAATCATGAGGTTCCTAACTCAATGGAGATGATTCTCCTTGATGAGCATGTTAGCCCCTATTAGCTTCTCTTTTAAATATGGTGTTACTTGTTGTTTTTTAAGTTTTCAACTTTAAATTATGTGTTTCACTAATTTGATTTTGTTCTTTTGTTGGATTTCCAGTGTGGAAAAATTCAAGCTACAGTTAAGAAACCACTCCTTAATAGGTTTAGGGATCATATAGTTGAAGGTCAAGTTTATAGAATGGCATACTTTACTGTTGTGTCAAATCATGGTAGTTATAGAGCAACTTCTCATGAATTCAAATTGGTTTTCCTTCACCGAACCACTGTTGTAGCTGTTGATGAAGATATTATCCCTAAGACTTGTTTCAACATGTTTCCTTTTTCTGAGCTGCTGAACATGACCCAAGATTATGATTTTTTAGTTGGTGTGTCTATCTTCTTGGTCTGCTGTTATTCAAATTTTTTTAACAAATGCTTTGAATATTTAATAGGTTGTGTTTATTTGGAATAGGTGTCATTGGTCTTTTAACTTCAGTGGGAGAAGAGAAAGAATATGCAAAAGAGGGGAAAATTGTGAAAATGATTGTGCTTGAATTAACTTTAAAAGAGTATGTTGATTGAGTCATTTCTCCTGGTTTGTGATTATTTTTTAATCATCTTTTTTCCTAATTTTCTGTTTCATTCTTTGTCATGTTTTGAGTTTTAGTCTTACAGTGAGATGTGCATTGTTTGGGGACTATGTTAATCAAGTAAATCATTTTCTTGCCTCTGGCTATGTGGAGCAGCCTGTTGTAGTCATTCAACTTGCAAAAGTCAAGTTCTTTAGGGGTACATTGTTTGTTTTCTGTACATCTCATTACTACTCTAGGTGTTGTCTCCAATAAACTTTGCTAGACTCTTTTTGTGTTGCTGTGTAGGTCAAGTAGGCCTTCAAAATGTGATGTATGCCACTCAAATATTATTTAATCCTGATCTTCCTGAAGTTGTTGAATTTAGGCAGAGGTTAGCATTGTTTATTTTGTTGATTTTTATTGTATGCTTTATTTACAACCAATCTGGAGTAACAAGTACAAGTATTTGCATAATTTTTTTTTAAGTATGGTTGAGCAAGGTGCAATGGTACCCAGCCACTGTTTATTGCAAATGAGGGTAAAGTTGTCTCCTTGGAAGATGATTTCATACGTTTAACTAGAAAATGTACTATTGAAGAGCTTCAAGATAACAATCAGGTTGTCTTCTTTTGAGTTAGTTGTGTTTAGTTTATTTTATACACAAATGAACTGAAAATAAGTCAAATCAAAGAACAATTTCCAGATCTGTTTTTTCATTCATATTGTTAACAAATTTTGAAATGCCGATTGCATAGGAGGGTTCTTTTATCATTTTTGGTACAATCCAAGGTATTGTTGAGGATAGAGGTTGGTGGTATTCTGCTTGTGTGTGTGGAAAGGGTATCTATCCTCAAAATGGTGCATATTACTGTGATTTTTGTTTGAAGCACATAACTAATGTGACTCCAAGGTCAGAAATTTTGTTCAAAATGTCTTTTCATTTTGTCTTGTGGATTGTTTATAAAAATAATGTTTCTTGGTATTATTTATTCCGAATCATTGTGTTCCTTTTTTTTTCTCTCTGCAGATTTAAAATTAAAATAACAGTTGAAGATCATAGTGGGGAGGGTATTTTCCTTCTCTTTGATCGTGAGGCATCTTATTTGCTTAAGAAATCATGTGCTAACTTGTTTATTGAGGTTCAAAGAGATGCGAGTGTATGTTCTTAGTTTTCTTTTGTGTGTTGTTCACTTTATGGGATGTGATATGTGTTATTTAAAGTCTGTATTTCTTATGTATTACTTTCAAAATAGCTTGTATGTGGGGATACTTATCCTCCCATATTCCAAGGGCTCATTGGAAAGAAGTTACTGCTGAAGGTTGATACCAAAGGTGTCCCACATGATACATTTTATCGCACTTTCCGAGTTAGGAGAATATGTGATGATCCCACCATTATTGCCATGTTTGAACTTCCCAATTATGATGCTGATGACGAGTCTACTCCAAAAAAGGTTACATATACATATAATTATTTTTAAATTGTGTAAATTCATGTTTTGTTCCTTTTTTTTATTGTGCTGTCGTAAATTTTTCTTATGGTCTTATGTATTTTTAAACTTTTATGCCATATGAATAGGAGCCTGATTTACCCAAATCTGTTCCTTGTGGAAAAGGAGATATTGGTATTAAGAAGGAGTCATCAAAGACTCTTATCAAAAGTGAGAAAGTTGCTGGTGAGTCTTCTGGAATTTTATCTAAATCCCCAGTTCTTATAGATTTTCTAGCTGAAAAATAACCTGCTATTTTCGGAGGGACTGAGTTTTCTACGTTAATTAATGGTGAAGATGGAAAAGATGAGAAAACACCTAGCAATGATACTGTTAGTGATGATCTTTCTACTGAACTGGATATATTGCTTAGCTCACCAGAAAAAGAAACTCAGGTGCTGTTACATAATATTTTTTTCTCCTTCCTATGTGTGTTATTTCTGAATGGTTTTTGTATTCTTGAGTGAGTTTGATAGCTTTTGTTAATTTGTTTGTCATAGGAGGTGTTGTCCCACGTTCTCCATGCACCTTCCCAATATGGAGAGAAGCTTATTCATGAAAATGATGTTGTGACCTCGAAGGGCAAGAGGAATTTGAATCCCCAATTTGAAAAGGCGGCTGCTGATGCAGATGGGCGTGGGTTCAAGATTGTCAAGGTTAATGGAGTTTGATTTAAGGTGTGGAATTGAGCTGCTGTGTCTAGGTGTATGTGTTTTATATAGTATATCTATAAGTATTTAGGAAGGCTTGTGATCAAATAGATGGAAATGTAATCATGCTAGCTAGATGCTATTTTGATTTGACTTTTTTGGATTATGTCCAACAAATAGGATTATCAGATATAGGGGTTTTCCTTTTGTGTTTGCTCGGGTCATGTGCCAACTAGGTCTATTCTCAACTCCTTCTTTTGTAATAGTGACTTTGCTAGGGATTGGACATATTTTCAATATTATTGTAGCCTCTTTAGGTTACATAGTAGGATATGTAGTCAGTTGTTGGAATCCTCCTTATCATAGGAGAGATAGGCATATGTAATTGTGTATATCACTATGAATATTTTAATAAAATGCAGCAGTTCTTATTTGTATTTATTTATTGTTGTACAACTTTATCTTTTCATGTCAATTAGTTATTGGTGTTGATTATAATACTTTATTTTTTTCATTTTCTGTGTTATCAAAGGTGTGCATGGTTATATAAGTTCTTTGTTGGTGTGTTTACCTTTGATAAACTTAACCTCAATAGTTACACCCCCCAAAAAAGAAATAAAATCTGTCAGGGAATAGATTCACAATTTCTGTTCCCAGCCACCCCCTTTTTTTAATACTTGTTGCCTATAGGTACTTAACAATGTGGATGTCTTTTTGGAAATGAATTAGGGGTAGTTCTTGTGGTTTATGTTTCAAACTCTTGTTTTGTTTAGTACGCGTAACAAAGATGTCTCAGAATTCTGTTCGTGCTAGAGAATATAGGAGAAATTCTTTGAAAAGAAAGCGAACACAAAGTCACCATCGAAACGCAAAAGGTCAGTATTGAATTGACTTTCGTGATATTTTTAGTGTTTTTTGCTTCAATTTTCAATGATTTTATACCTATGGGAGTCTTTGTAATTTCTTTTCCTTTTCTAATCCTTTAAAGGTCCTCCATTCGTCGACGCCTGTTGTTTCTTTGAATGATTATTTGGGTAATTTTTATTGCTCTACCTATATTTTTGTAGTTAATCTTTATGTTTCTAATAATTTATCTGTTTATTTTATGTTTCCAATGTTTCTGTTCATTTTTATCTTTTAGAAAATTTAGTTGAAGTGTCCCAGAATGTTTATCAGAGTTCAAATTTTATTTTTTCAGGTACAATAATATCTTTAAGTATTCTATCCCTGTCCAATTTTGTTTTTGTTAAATTATATTTTAAGTTCTTTTGATTTATATCTAATAACACATTCGTTTATTGATTTATTATTGTTTTTTTACACTCTTATACCTAAAAGGTTTACTTTAACTATTAGTAACTCATAGAATTCCTAATTAAACATATCAGGAGACTTCTGTACTTGGTCTCTTTTTAATTTGACATCTCAATTAATATTTGTAAAATAAAAAATGATATAATTATTCTAAATTGTGATAAGTTGTTATTAAATTACGTAACATAATCGTGAACTTGTTTAGTTCTTGTTGTTTACATGGCTGAAAGTGATTAAAATAGTTAATCCTTGATTCAAAGCGAACAATTACTTAAGGTAATTAAATTAGCTAGCGTAAGCCTGACCAGTTACCGCATATGGTTGAAAGAATTAATCCCATGATAAATTTGTTTATAGAATCATTTGGATCACTATATAGGTTTAATTTATATAGTTATTTCAAACATACACAAGTACTAGAGGTTATTAAACTGTTTAATTAGGGTTTACTCTTGTCTTCGATAATATGAAAAGTTTTTTGGTTATGTGGTTAGATTCACGTAATTAGTTAATTAATTAACTTTTCTAGCTATATAATACACGACGGGTATTTGTTGAAACTTTTTTTAATTTGGTGTCATAATCAATAATTGCATATTAAGAAAAAAATTTAATTACTCTGTCGGTCCTCTAATTTTTTGAAATTTTCTATTAGGTGCATATAATATTTTTTTCTTTCAATTCTGTCCCTCAGAAAAAATTCCTTTTTTTAAATTAGGCCACTCTTGATATTGATTCGCTCAATTGTATAAGGACGTATTTACAACAAAAAAATATGCTGCATGGATTCAATTGAAAGAAAAACAAAGCCTTGGCAGCCAATTAAAAAAAAATGGTGCAAGGACTCAATTAAAATAAAAAAGAAAAAAGGGACTTGGTTAAAAATTTTGGAAAATGCTATGGACCAATAGAGTCATTAAAGTCTAAGAAAATACAAAATGATTCTAATTGTGATTTAGATTATCTAATTCGAACCTAGACAATTAGTATGAGTGATTAAAATAATTAAACAAAGTCTATTTTAATGTTAAAAAAATCAAACTGTTCTTGAATGTGCATTAAGCTTTATTTATATTTAGTTTTTTAATAAATCAATGTTAATTCAGATTGGTTTTCGTAGTTTATTACATTTTTAATGTTCAATTTGCACGCTGATTATTAAATAATTAATTGATTACTTATTTCATCATTAATTTTTTTTATATTTGGTTGTCAAATATATATTTACATAAATTTGTGTTGTTTTAAATTAAAATGGATGATATAGACCAATCAGAAATATATGATCCTTCGATAAATTCATTCAGTCAAGTTGGTTCTGTTATTGATCATCCTCTGTTCTTGCAAAGTGAGATACAAGGTACGCTCTCTTTCTTAAATCATCTATTATTCAAGAATAGTAAAATAGAATTCTTATTTAGTTAGTTCTAAAAGATTCCATTGTGCTTCTGTGATGAGATATTATTCAGGCACTGTAAAATAGAAGTAGTATTTTATGATATATTTTTTTGAAAAAATTTAAAGGAGTCAAGTATTTATTATATATTATATTTGTAAGT
>NC_029793.2:136203868-136235560 GCF_000816755.2 Arachis ipaensis | reverse complement strand
GAGTCAAGTATTTATTATATATTATATCAGTAAGTTAATGGTTTATTCATTTTATGTTGAATCTATTTCATGCCATCTAATTGAGATGAATTTTTTTTATTGTTATGCATGTTTTTTTCGCCTTTATCTTTACCAGGTTGTCTTGATGTTGGTGATCCTAACTATGAATGTTCAGTCTGTGGGGCGTGTTTCTGGTTATCAGAACGTGTTGAAAGAGACTCTACAGTTAATCATCCTATTTTTACTATTTGTTGCTCAAAAGGGAAAATTCAGTTACCTTATCTCCGAAAGCCCCCAGATCTGTTATATAATTTGATTAACGGACATGATAGCAAGAGTTTGTATTTTCAAAAAAATATTCGATCTTATAATAGTATGTTTGCCTTCATGTCTCTTGGTGGTAAGGTATTGGATTCAATGAATGATGGGAGTGGTCCACCGTAGTTTATAATAGCTGGTCAAAATTATCATCGGATTGGAAGTTTGCTCCCAGATCCTGGTCAGAAGCCTAAATTTGTGCAATTATATATATACGACACTCAGCATGAGATAATGCATAGGCAGAGAATCTTTCGGTATGTGTGTTTGAAATTTTGTTGTTTAGTTTTTTTTTTATTTTATTTCCCTGATGTTTTAATGGTATTTGCATTGAAAAATAGGTTAATATCTGTCATTGCATAGTTATATTGTGTTTTATTCCCATTATAATGCGTTATTAATCATTTTTTGACTAATAATGATGTATCAAAATATATGATAATTGTATTCTGTATGGTTTTTAAATATATTTTTGTGGTTAATGTATATTTGTTTTAGGCAAACATTTGAGATAGATAGAGAATTGATAACTGAGTTGTTGCAAATTATCGATACTCATAATGTCATAGCACAGCCATTTCAAAGAGTCAGAGAATTCTATCAGTGTCATCCATTCGAGATCTTCTCTTTGAAGTTGTATTCGCATAGGAAGGTTGATCGAAGAACTTACAATGCTCCCTCTTGTGATGAAGTTGCTGCTTTGATTGTTGGAGATTTTGATTCGTTGGATCATGGTTGTGACATTATTTTTCGATCTACTGCTGGTCAGTTACAGCGTATCTATGAAACTCATGCTCTGTATTGGCCCTTACAGTATCCGTTGTTGTTTCCATATGGCGAGGATGGTTACCAGTTGAATATTCCTTATCGAGGTCAAGTTGATGGATATGTCCCTGGAAGGAGAACAAGGGTTTCTCTCAGGGAATTCATATGTTTTTGTCTGCAGATTAGGGAGCAAGAAGATGGAATTATTCACAAGTGTAGGTGATTATTTCAATAATTTGTTGTTGATTGTTTCACCATGATTGAGTCCCAAAGGTTGTATGAGATTAGAATGAAGCAAAGTACAATTAGAGGAGAAGTGCTTCAAGGAATAGAGGAGGCTATGCGTTGTGGTGATGACGAAGCTTCTTCAATTGGGACACGAGTCATTTTTCCTTCTTCCTTCACTGGTGGTAGACGTTATATGTTTAACCGTTGTCAGGATGCGATGGAAATTTGTAAACATTTTGGCTATCCAGATTTATTCCTCACTATTACGTGTAATCCAAATTGGCCTGAATTTCAACGATTCACAGAGCGAGAGCGAATTCCCATCACTGATCGTCCTGATATCTCTTGTCGTGTCTTTCATGCTAAGTTGAAATGCCTCCTAAGCGATCTCAAGGAAGGTGTGTTTTTTGGTCCACTTAGTGCGAGTATGTTACTTCTCGCTTGGCATTTCAATTTCTGTTTGTTGTCCTCAGACATGTAGTTGTCTGGCTTCTTAATGATGTTTTTGTATTTTAGGTGTGTATATATACTATTGAGTTCCAAAAAAGAGGTCTACCACATGCACACATGTTACTTTGGCTTAACGGGGAAAGCAACTTACAAAGTGTTGAAATTGTTGATGAATTCATCTGTGCTGAGCTACCCAATCCCCTCAAATTTCCAGCTCTTTATAATGTTGTCACCAAGTACATGATCCATGGTCCATGTGGTCGACTTAGACCGAGTTCTCCTTGCATGAAAGATGGTAAGTGCTCAAAATTTTATCCAAAAAGATTCGTTGACCAAACGAGCTTTGATGAGGATGGCTATCCGATATATAGACATCGTAATATGGGTGTGACAGTGAAGATCAATGATGTTGATATTGACAACAGATTTGTTGTGCCTTATAATCCATTGCTGTTAATGAAATATCAAGCTCACATAAATCTTGAGTTCTGTAACAAGTCAAATGTGATTAAGTATCTTTTCAAGTATATCAATAAGGGTCCGGATCGGGTGACTACAACTGTTGGAGAAACATATCATGTTGGTGAATCTTCTCAAGTGGTTGATGAGATCAAACAGTATTATGATTGTCGTTATTTATCACCGTCTGAATCCATGTGGAGAATTTTTGCTTATGATATTCATCATAGATGGCCATCAGTACAGAGGTTGACTTTTCACTTGCCTAACCAGCAACATGTTGTATTCGATGATGCTGATATCACTACTCATGTTTATTTGCGCAACAAAGATTTGCTGACGATGTTTACGAGTTGGATGATGGCCAACAGGCGGTTCCCGGATGGACGGTCTTTAACATATGTTGAATATCCAGGTAAATTTGTCTATTGTTCGAACAGTAGGGAGTGGAAGCCGAGACAGAGGGGATTCTCAATTGGAAGATTGAGTTTCGCTCATCCCTCATCTGGTGAACTTTTCTATATGCAGATGCTTTTGAATGTGCAGAAAGGTTATACCAGTTTTCGAAGTATAAGAACCGTGAATGGTGTTACTTATGATACATTTCAAGAGGCATGTTCCGCCATGGGATTCTTGATAGATGATAAGGAGTATGTTTCTGCTATTAAGGAAGTTGTCGAGGTAGTGTCCGCTGCACAGCTAAGGAGGCTTTTTGTGATGTTGTTGCTATCTGGTTCCATGGGAAGACCTCTGTCAGTTTGGGAACAAACTTGGGCTTATTTGTCTGATGATATTCTTTATCGCAGAAGACATGAGCTGCAATATCCCGGTAAGAATTTTGTTCATGATGAATTTATTATATGACAAGCAGGCACACACGCACACAGACAGTACAGAAAGGATATTATGGTGCTAATATTTATTAATTATCGTTAAACGTAGATCTAACGATGAGTCAGGACGAGTTGCAAACATTTTGTTTGTTGGAGATTGAGAAACTATTGCAGAGTAATGGAAAATCATTGAGAAATTATGCTGGCATGCCGGTTCCTAATAACTCTTTAGTCTCTCAATCTAGCAATTTGATGCTGTTGCGTGAGTTGCAGTATGATACTGTTTCTTTGACTCGTGAGCACGATGCAAATATCTTAAAGTTAAATGAAGAACAGAGGGTGGTCTACGATAAAATTATTGATTGTGTTTCGAATAAGAGGCATAGATTCTTTTTTGTGTACGGGTTCGGTGGCACTGGAAAAACTTTTTTGTACAGAGTTTTGTCGGCTGGATTGCGATCTGAGAAAAAGATTGTTATAAACATTGCTTCTAGTGGTATTGCTTCTCTATTGTTACCTGGTGGTAAGACGGCGCATTCTATGTTCAATATTCCTGTTGAGCTGACTGAAGATACTATTTGTCGGATTAAGAAAGATAGTGCAAAAGCTGATGTAGTCCAATTGGCCGATTTGATTATTTGGGATGAGGCACTGATGGCTAACAAATTAGCATTTGAAGCGCTCGATAGGACATTACGTGATATAATGATTTCGGTCTCTGATAGGAATAAAGATTTACCTTTTGGTGGGAAGGTGGTTGTTCTCGGTGGTGATTTCAGGCAGGTCTTGCCAGTTATTCCAAAAGGTTCTCGTGCTGAGATTGTGATGGCTTCGATAAATTCTTCTGTCCTCTAAAAATATTGTGAAGTTTTGTGTGGTTAACAATCGGATTGGAACAATCAACTGCTCAGGAGTTAAGGTCATTTTCAGATTGGATACTTTAAATCGGTGAAGGTCGATGTGGAACGGTGGTCAATGATAAACTTTTTGTTGATATTCATTCTGATCTAATCATTCCTGTCTTGGAAAATCCAGTGGAAGATATTGTAAATACAATCTATCCGAATTTGGTTTAGAATTTTCGTGATCCAAGTTTTTTCCAGGATAGGGCAATTCTGGCTCCGACTATCGACAATGTTGAAGAGATAAACAATTATATAGTTGACTTGTTGCCCGGTGAGGAGAAAAATTATCTCAGTGCTGATTCGATATGTGGTAGTGATGTCTATTCTGATGTTGATGTTGATTGGATAAATGTTGAATTCTTGAATCAGATTAGGTGTTCTGGTCTACCTAATCATTCGTTGAAGTTGAAAATAGGCGTGCTTATTATTTTGTTGAGGAATATTGATCCAGCTGGGGGTTTGTGTAATGGGACTCGACTTGTTGTGCGAGATCTAGGGAGAAATGTGATCAGTGCGGATATTGTTTCTGGTAGTAATGTTGGGGATAAAGTTTTTATCACCAGAATGAATATGATTCCCAGTGATACGGTTATACCGTTTAAATTCCAACGCCGTCAATTCCCGGTTTCTTTGTCGTTTGCAATGACAATAAACAAAAGCCAGGGTCAGACATTATCAACTGTCGGTTTGTTCTTGCGTCGTCCTGTGTTTTGTCACGGTCAACTTTGTGTAGCTCTTTCCCGAGTTAGGAATAGAAATGGTCTTAAGATTTTACTTTGTGATGAAGGATTAGTTGATCCTATCAGGACTGAAAACGTTGTATTTACGGAAGTTTTTTATAAGATATAATGTAGTTTCTTGTTATACCTTCCAATCTTATCTGTGTAATTTATAGTTTTGTTTCGGTCTATGTTTTCTTTAGAGAGGGACATTTTCTTTGGGGTATGTCTAAAATCGTCTCAACCATTTTGTGTGCACTAGATGCACCATTTTTTTATGAACGGTTAGATTCTATTAAATGAAAATAATTATTAATAAAAAACAATTATTTGTTTTTTTATAGAAAGAAAAGTCAGATGATATCAATGCAAATTTGATTTTAATGTCATAAAAAAATTTAATTTTAATCTGGATTAGACTCTGTCCATACAAATTTATTTGATTTTTGTTATTTCTAAGATATATATTTAAGTAATATATATTATTAGTAGTAACTTTTTTATAATGTGATATATCAATTTTTCTTGGCACCTGTTTATATAATAATTTGTAAGAAATAAGAAAATACAAGTTATAATATACCTTTCTAATTTAATTTTTAATAGTTGAACACGTAAAAATTTATTCATAAATAATTTAATAGTTACCCGATAAGAAAAAAGAGAAATGCTAGGGGACTAGCAATTTTGTGATTTGTAGCCATTAAATAGCCATTAATAATGGTCTTAATGGTGTGAGATGGGTGTGAGATTTCATCCAATGGCTCACTTTTCTTTGCTGGTTACATGCTGGCCAGAATTTAACAAAGTTGCTGGCTCCCTAGACTTTTCCAAGAAAAAATATCATCAATCATAATTATTTTAAAATGATCATCCAGGTTTTATGTATCAATTTTTCTTGGTGCCTGCTGTCTTCTATTTTTTTATTGTTATTTTGGTTTTTAATATTTAGGCCAAATTCTAATTTTTTTTTTTACCAAAGATATGAGACTCGAACCCGCAACCTCTTAATTGAGTATGGGGAGACTATACCATTTGAGCTATTACTCATTGGCGGCCAAATTCTAATTTGATGTCTAATATTTTAAATATTTTATTTTGGTTCAAAATAATTTTGGACGAGTTTAATATTATTTTACTCTTAAATGTGATATAAATTCTTTGTATTAGAAAAGATTTTGTATTAGAGTATTCACATTTAAAGTAGCTAATTATACACTAAAATGTTATGTATTTATTAGAGTCTATCAATGTTCTTCTTTTATATTAACCTTTGATTTCTATGTAATATAATCTAATGGTCTATATAAATATGGCATATTCTATAAGCATATAATTGTTGTGCTCATTTTAAAGATACCCTTTTTTTTTAGTGGATAAAATTGATGCTTCATATTTTCATATTTTATTTTGATTCCTTTTTTTTTTGTTTAAAAAGCCATTTTTTAAATCCAGTTATTTTATCCGATATCAAAAAGTTACTTGATTATGTGGTTTTGGAAGTATTAAAATTTATTAAAAACGTATCTCTTTTAACAGATGAACCAAATTTTTATTTCATAAAAAAATCAATTCAAATTATTTTTTTTAATACGTTGAATTTGCATAAAATTAAAAAATTAAATATCTAAAATTATTGATATTTTTTTACTATGAGTCTAAAAACACTTGGTTACAGGATTTTGTTTTTATTAATATAATCATCTCAATTCAACCATAAACGTAATTAAAGTCAGATAATGTGAGTTATTCTAATTTTGTTTTACCAAATTCATCAATTTCAGTTCATTAGGATCCCTAAAAGACGTTTCGACCTCACCCCATCTTCTTCATCCCTAACCCAATCTCCATCCGTCGCACCATGTCTGCACCCCCATCCTCGACTGAAATTTCGGCTTCTCTCCTCAGTTTTGGCCACATGCAGAGAAGCTATGGGTATCTCTGCGATTCCATTCGATCCCACCATGAGGGTGTTGTTCTCTTTATTGTGTCTGTTCCTTCTCCCCAAGGTTCCTCTGTCTCTCTCTGTCGATCATACCTCATTCTCCATCTCGATTTCTCCGTTTTGGATAGCATACGTTGCCACCGCCGTTCAAGAGGTATATGTGGGCTATGGTTCCATTCTCCTCCTTTTCAATCTCTTTCTCGATTCCTTCTCCAGTTTCAATTTCTTTTTTGTGTTAATTGTTACTGTTTTCTGGATCCATCGTTTAATTTTGAGTTGTTTGGTTTCTGATTTAATCATGGTGATTGTTACTTGTTTTTGTAAATCAATGGTTTTCTCCTATGTTTGTACTCTTGGTGTTTCTGTGAAATAATTTTCTTCTTGGGGGGTTTGCTCATTATAAATTATATAATTTTCTTTCTGCTATTGGACTGAAGTTAACTGTAGTGTTAGGTATAGTTGACTGATGAAATTCTGTTTTTGCTTTATTGTGAATTGTCAAATCAACTATATGTGGTAGGTATTTGGTAATTTGTAATAGGCCTCTTCCCATATTGTTTTTGCTCTTTTCCCATGAGTATTTGGTTACTTGTGATATCTTCCTAAATGATGTGTGTAGCCATATCAATTTATATATGCCTATTAGTCTATCTCTGTCCCATATGTGAAGCTTACATTGTAAGCTTTAGTGTTTGTTAACTTTGGGAGTTTATAACTCCAACTCATCTGTTTATCTTCTCATCTTAGTTCTGAATTTTTCTCTGTATATTTTCTCCTTTTGGTGTTCTTATCCTATATATGTTGGGAATGAATAACCGTGTTGATTTGGTGGAGAAAATCACTCCGTGGAGAGAATCATGGAAAGTGCATGTTAAAGTTGTGAAGTTGTGGTACCACAAGAATCCTGCTTTGGATCCTTCTCAAAATCTGTTGCATATGGTCTTAATGGATGAGAAGGTCAGTTTTATTTTATGTTAGCATTTCCTTAAGTTGTTGCAACTTTTCTTCTTTTTTTTAATATGCAGAAGGGAATTTTTTTTTGGTTGCAAAGTGATATGTTTTTGTTGTTTTATTTTTTTAATCAAGTGTCTTTATGGTGTTTGGATACCTAAATAAGTTAATAAATTCAAAATATGAAGCAATTTTTTCAACTGCAGTTACACAAGATCCAAGCAACGATTAGAGATAAGCTTATATAAAATTTTGCCGTGTCTCTAAATAAAGGGGATGTGTACTTGATGACCCATTTTACAGTTGTACCAAACACTGGTTTGAACAGAGTGATAAAACATCAGTTCAGACTTTTGTTCCAATACAAGACCTCTGTTGTTTCTGTGGTATCTCCAAGGATACCTCATTCGGGTTTGTGTTTTAAATCAATAGATGAAATTGATCAAATGACAAAGGACGACAATTTCCTCATTGTTTCGTACAACTTTCTTGCTCTTCCCTTTTAGAATCATAGTATTATGTTTTAAAAAGTGTGGTTTCTGATTCAAATTTGTATATGTTTCAATCTAATTAATAGACTTTGTTGGGATCATTACTGGTGTTCGAAAAGAAAGAGATGTAGCATCATATGGGAAGCTGATCAAAGCAGTTGTGCTAGAAGTTTTTACTGATGGGTAATATCTCTGACTTTCTCCCATATCAGTAGTTATCTTCTATTAATTCTATTTTTTTGTTCCAGCCTTTATGTTTATAACAATAAATATATAGTTAGATCCTTTTGATATTTTGAAACTTATCTATTCAGCAAAAAGGTACAATGCAATGTGTTTGGAAATGATTGTGATCTGTTAGAATATGATAACTTACAAAAATATCCAAGATCTCCACTGATTATCCTCGAGTCTTTTAAAATCAAAGCAATTGAAGGTTAGTTTCAGGCATATTCAGTGAATTTTTACTCTAATATTTACTTTTCTATTTTTTGACCTTTTAATTTAAATATGGTTTGAGGCTAATAGAATAGGATTCTTGCATGCAGGGGGGTAATCCTACAGAATGTGATAAATGTCTCTAGGTTATTCATTAATCCCGACATTTCTGAGTCTGTTGAGTTCCTAAGCAGGTTAGTTGTGATAAAAATATTGAAAAGCTACAACCTGCTATGCTTATTTTGTTGGTATTCATGTATATGTTTTGTGTTATGAAGATTAGTTATTGTATCTTGTATATAGATTTAGTGTAGCCAGTTATGGATTCTCAAGACTTGTGACCAATGACCTTAGATACTTAGTTTCTAAAGTTGATGGTGATTATTTCAATCCCAAAGAGATCAGCAATATTCAAGATCTTCATGCAGATAATGGGGTACTATTTTAGATTCGCAAACTCTCCATTTAATACTTAAAGTTGAATTTCTTAAACATGTGTGTCGGGTTTCGTAATCTGGTTTGTTAATCATTATTCTATAGTATATCATTGTTTTTAAAATTTTTCAGGATTCACATTACTTTGTTATTGGGACAATTAAGGAAGTTATGGAAGAACCAGATTTGTGGTACTACTCATGTGTATGTGATCATGCCATTGTCGAGCATGAGGATCTCTACCTTTGTGATGTTTGTGGTTCATGTGTTGAACATGTTATGGTCAAGTGAGGTTCATATGTAACTCTATTATGGAATAGATTAATTATCAATCTTTTGGATTTTTTGTTAGTTCTTTGTTATGCGTCCCTCTATGTGTTGTTAAGAAGATTTCTTAGTTTTAGTTATCATTCTTGGTTGTTAATTGTGTAAGATATGGGATTCGGGTAAAGATTCACCATGGTGGGTGTGCTATTTTGTTTGTTCTGCTTGATAATGCGGCAACAAAATTATTTGGAAAAACCTGTTCTGAAGCATTTCTCAGGATAGAAGAAGAATTTCCTGTTGATCATAGTGTGCTTGCAGTATGAACTCTTTCATAGCGAACCTCATTTAATCTTTGTTATTTTTTTGTGTTCAAGTTTATTGATTCTTTTATATTAAACTCCCAAGGTCTGTCGGTCATATTCTCCACAAATATTTGATGATGTTGTTGGAGAGGAGAAAGTTTTCAAGGTTGAAATTCATTCTGCAGTTGATCCAGATTACTCCGGGTGCTTTAAAATTGTAAATGTCTTTAGTCATAATCCGGAACCAGCTGCAACCGATGATTATATCAATGTATGATTCCTCACCCTATGTTACAACATGTTCATGCAATTTTTTTTCTCAATCAATGCATTCGATACTTATTCTAACCAAATTATCCCAGGCAAGGCTTCACGGTCCCATTTTTCCACCAATCTATGACACCTACTTGCAGTATGCAACTGGCGAATATTACAAGACTCAAGTAGTATGTGATAATTCTATTCAATCCGAAACTATTGAAGATATTATTACTGATCTTATTTCACCCAATCGCTGCTATTCTGATGCTGAGAACGTATATTTTTTTCCTCATTTGCAATAAAATCTCTTAGATCATTCGTTTTTGTTATTCTTGTTATATCATACCCTGAAAAGTTAGTAAATGGTATTTTTGTAAATTATTTGAAATTTGAAATGCTGTAATCATTTTTTCTTTGCTGGCAGGGTGGTTTCGTTTTTATTCTGGTAACTATATCATTTGTTTTGAAGAATCATAAGTGGTGGTTCTCAACTTGTTTATGTGGTTCTCTTGTGTCAGCTAATAAAAATATTTTATCATGTGATCTATGTCAGCTTCAATGCATTGATGCTGTCCCAAGGTATTTTGTTCTTTAATTTTATTATGTTTTGGTAACTAATTATTATTTCAATGTTAACTCAAATTTTCCTTGTTTTCTCATGGTTTTCAAGATTCTGCTTGAAGGTTGTAGTGTCTCATGCAAATGGCAACAATATATTTGTTCTTAAAGATCGTGAAGTCGTCCAAATAATAAAGACAAGATGCTCGAGCTTTTTGGATAATCACTCAGAGTTGAATTAGGTTGTCATCCAATTGTGGTTTTAATTAGTATATAGATATAGATATAGTTAGTTTGTTTCTTTTGACATTCCTAGGGAAAACATAAATTATTATTATGCTATTTGTTAAGTATTTTGTTTTTTTTTTAGGGATCTTATTGCAAAGTTGTTCCATTAAAACTCATTTCAAGTCTTTTGCACAAAAAAGTTGTATTCATGGTTGATGCTAGGCCTGTGGGTTATGAGATGAATCGATCTGTGTATATTGTTCAACAAATCTGGGATGATACCTCTGTTATTAATGTTTTTGAGGCTGCTGCTGAGATGAATGAGCATAAGGTCTGCTGTATAGTTTTTATAATTTGTTCAATTATTAGTGTTTAAAAATATCAATAACTGAGAGGATTTCAATTTTGTCCAGATTCATGTTCTGGTTGATTCTATGCCTGAAGTTGAAGATGCTTTCAGCCAATGTGAAAGCGATCATGAGGCTATAGAGGATTTGCATGCTTTTTAGTTTAATATGTTCATATACTACTTTAAATTGTTGTTTGATTTGTGATACTTAGTGTGTTTTGAATTCTAATATGGATATAACTGTGATATTTATGTATTTAATGAAATTTCTTTTTAATTACAACAAAAGAAAATATGCGTTTATTTGACCAATTTCAAATGAACTGGTTCAATAATTAATTAATTATTACTCTGTTGATAAAAACAAGAAAAAATGATAATCAGCCAAAAAGATATAGATGCTGGTTAATAAAATGGTTTACATTTACATTTTTAAATGTATCCAAGCTAAGGTTAAATTTAATTGTTATTAAAAAATATATATATCTTGTCTTCATTTCAAAAATTATAACATTTGAAATTGAAATTTAAATATGAAAGCCGCTGCTGGTTGGCTAACTCCAAATACAGAATCGATTTTGTAGAAGAATTCCGGTCTTCATGAAAGCACCATAATTCTTAGATGACAACGCAGTCAAAACACAAAATATGTCGTAGTTACAACAAGTCCATTATCTTTTATTTCAAATTATCCTCAACGTGTACGTAATAAAATAAAAAATTAAAATACAATTATATTTAAAGAATTATTTGTATTACTTTTTTAATTTTTGTTTTGGACTTCAAGCTAATATCTGAAACTTATAAAAAAATCTAAAATTAAAAAAAAAAGGTTAACCTGATTAACATGTTACATTTTTAAATCCAAACCATTTAAATAAAATATAATAAATAAAGAGTTCAGATTTAACGAATTAACAAAATGTGCAGCACTCCATACTTACCAAGAAGTGTTTAAGGATGAGCTTTCATTGTTGCTGGTTTTATTTGCTTTTAATTACAATAATATTGAATTAATCTTATCCACTATAATAATCTTGGAATGTTTAGTATTGGTTTATTTTGGTTTCATTACTTTGTTCGGTGCTCAATGGGTTGAAATATCAAAAGTCATCTTCCTCATAACTTTCTCCTTCTTTACCGAGACCTCAGCAGTCAGCCCTACCTTTCTCTTTTCTCCTTTTGCTAGCTGTTGCCACTCTTGCCTTCCTGCCTCGATATTCTCTGTGGTTGTTGTGACCCCGATTCGTTCGTCACCATCGTCAACCCAGTTTTCTTTATCCCCATCCAGTTCGTGTTTCTGGATCCTTTCTTGGATTATACGAGTTTTCTCTCTCTCAAAAAATTGTGGATCAAGGTTACCCACTTCGATCGACGTTTTCTGTCTCAAACGACCCCTCAGAACAGTATTACTATCATCATCGTATTTTCTATGATTTGTTTGCTTTTGTTTCAAATGGAATTCTAATTTACTAATTTTTATACTGTAATCTGTTGGTAGATGAAGATGTATAAGAGATCAATTGAGAATGCATCTGGTTTTGGATCTGAAATTGCAACCCAGTTCTACTAAAAATGGAAATGGGGTCGGAAAATTTGCAAGAAAATTAAGTTAAATAATTTTTCTTCTGACCTATTTGTGTATAAACTATGTTCAATTGTGATCGGTTTTTTCATTCTTCTCACCAACTGTTTGGGTGATTTTGTTTCTTTGTGAGTGTGTTCAGGTAGTGAAGGAGACAAGGGATTCAAGCGGGAAGCATACAAGGGACTATACCCTTTACACAGGGGCTCTTGGGACAGCATACTTGTTTCTCCTTTGTAGATTTTTTTTCCTGTTTGGTCTCAAGAAAATTGTGTCATTAAAATCTATGCTGATAAGAATCAAACTACGATGTCAAGATTTCTTCAATTGAAATATCTCCAAAGCCTGTTGTTATTGGGAGCTCTACTATCTTTAAAAGCGAATTATTTGAAAAAGGGATACCGCTTTTTATGTTCATTTCTGTGTCAGGTTAAAAACAAAATTATTGATGAGAAAAAAAGTGATTCGTTGATTTTGAATTAGTGTGGGTTGGTCTCAAATTTATGTTTTTTTGGGTGTAGTTTTAACTTTGTTTTTCAGCTCTGTTGGAGTTTAAGCTTAGTTCTTCTGCATGATTGATAAAAGTTTGTAGGTTTTATTTTATTTTTATTTTATTTGGATCAATGTTCATCATGTGTTCTATTTCACCACTCATACTAATCAGGAACAGTATAATTATATAGTCAAAGATAGCATGAATCAATAGGTATGGTTTGTTTATAGATAGATAGATAGATGTATATAGATTCATAGATAGGTTGATATGACATAGCTATATATAGAGGTATAAGTATATGTAATTTAATTAGCTATTAGCTATGGACACATTAAATGTCATATGTCAATCAATCAATCAATCTATCCAAGAACTTTAAGAGAAACGTATTCTACAAGCTTTGCCTTACAAACTTGCACATTTCTCTGCTATAAGTAGTGATGAGGTGATGGAGTATTTTGCTGATCTCTCAAAAGCTATCACTTGTTCCTTACTTGCCTTTCTTCTTTTGCATTCCCTTCCATTGAGATAAAACTCAGATCCGACACAGTTTTCTCTTGCCAAGATTTTGCTTTTTGTTTTTTTCATCTACATTCTTTCATCTCTACTATTTATAAGATGAGTCTTACTATTGATGCCTTCTCAGAAAAAATTATAACGAATTTTTTTAGTAATTTTACTTTTATTATTAGAAATTTACCAAATAAAGAAAAAAGTAAATAAAAATATCTTTTTCATCAATTTTTTTTATTGATTTAATCACACCTAAACAAATACTTAGTTGCTTTTATTAGTTTATCGATGTATTTAACATAGTTCATTTTCTATCTTAATACTTTAAGAGTCTAGAGGTAGACATGTTTTGGTAAAAAAAAGTTAAAAATTTCTAGCATACTGGATGCATTAGATCAATAGATGTGGACCGCACGATGGAGTTGGAACGATTCTAATTGGGGAACATGCATGTTCCATTGGGAACACAATATCTCTTCCTCACTACTTTCCTTTTCGTGAAGCCGATTCTGGTTCGGAGCCATCTCACTCACACATCTCCTCTCACTCTCTCTGGAATTCCGGCGAAGATAGAGTCCGATCGAAAGAGGAAGAAGTCTCCGGTGGTGCCGGCGGAGCAGAATGAGAAGCATAAGCAGCATTTGAACAAGACGAAGAAGATGTCGTACTGTAGCAACAGCCACGGTGGTGATGGAGGTGAGGTTAGGGCATCGCACATACTGGTGAAGCACCAAGGCTCGAGGCGCAAGGCGTCGTGGAAGGATCCAAAAGGCCAGGTCATCAGAAACACCACCAGAGACAGCGTCGTCTTTCAGCTAAAGGCCTTCCGTGACGACATCGTTTCTGTCAAAGCCAAGTTTGAGGACATCGCCTCTCGCTTCTCGGATTGCAGCTCTGCCAATCGCGCCGGCGATCTCGGTCAGTCCCTCTCTTCGTATAATTCCAAATTTAACCACAAAAATATCTATTTACTTAGTAGAGGAAGTGAAAAGCGTTGTTAACATTTTCTATTATGTTTAGATCTTGCTTGAGCAATTAGGTATCATTATGAATTGTCGTTGTTTACTCTGCAATTTGTTATTTGTTATCAACTTATCACGATAAATAGGTCACTCCCAATTTGGATTGCAGAATACTTCAAATACTGCTAGAGGATGGGAACCATCTTGATAAATTTGGTTGTTAAAGGGGTGTTTTTATTTACACTAGTATGTGATCAATTGAGATTTGTGTTGGAACTATTCCAAAATTCGAAAGGGCATTGTGTTTGAATTTGGATGGCTTCATTTGTTGGTTTGTTACCTTTAGGATTGATGCTTTTTTTTTCTTCTGATTGTGAGTTAATTATGTGTTTTGAGAATCAATTTTATGCTTATTAATTTGTAGGAATTGATCATTAACATTAATTAAAGCTATGTTAGTATATTTTCTAAGTTCTTCTTATGATTTGATACATGATAAATAGATCAGTTCCAATTTGTGTCTACTGCAGAATAATAATATTTGTTTTTTAGTATCTATTAATTGAAAAAAGGAGTTTATATTTCTATGAATTTTCTTAGACTTTATATCTGATGGGCTGGTGTGGTTTGAGTAAGATGTATGCAATTCACTTGAGTTTTGGTGGACTTTAACTCATTCTAATTATTGATCTATAATCTACTAATTAAGAATCATGATTTTCAGGTGATTCTTTATCTAATGGGGTCTTCTCTTCTGATTGAGGCAGCAGTCTTGCCAGCAGTCCCGATGATAATAGTTCCGATGGGATCAAACTAGATGAAAATGAAGTATGGCAATTCCGGTTTGCTTATGGCAATACATGGCAGGGAATGGTACTTGCAATTTGTCGTTGTCTTGATTGTTACTTCCTGGCATCAGCTGGCAATACTGTAATTCATGAAACTTGCCCTTTTTGTCCATTTATTCTGTCACTTCCACACTGCCACGCCATCCTTTCTCAAGATTTTCTCATTTAGCTGTATTTATGTTCTTATATAATCTACTCATTAAGATATTTTCTTGAATACAGTTTTATGTTTGTGATTTCCCAAATGACAATCCCCAAAGGGTGAGAAAGTTTGCGCACCGAAGGACATGTTTCTTGGTAACATGATTGACTGTACATTTCACTAGAATCGCTGTTGGTATTTGCCGTGATGGTGTCCTTTTCTATCCTTACGATGAGGTGAGTGGTACTGCGATCTCTATTGTGGAAATCCCCCTCCCTTCCCCAACAACTCTGCCTTCTTCTTTTTTCTTGAAAAAAAAGGAAAAATAAAAGATAAATGGAAATAAGAACTAAATTTTTTTGGTTTACTTTTCATTGGATCTTCTTGGGATATTAAAGAACATTTTCTGCATTAATATTGTTTTAGGTTTTCTGCTTTAATTATGGATGCTTACACATTATTTTTGTATTCTTTTCCTTCTAATCAAATTTCTTATTATATGAACATCATCTCTCTCTCTCTCTCTCTCTCTCTCTCTCTCTCTCTCTCTCTCATTTCCTTTAGTAATAAAAGTTATCTTATGTTTGGTATAGTAGGATAAAAATTCACTTATCTTGATATGTTTTGAGGAGGTTGATAAAGTGATCAAGTAAGACTTTAATCACCCTTGAAATAAGATAGTAGGGCTCACAAATAATAAAAGTTACAAATTCAAAGGTGATTAGAAGTTTACTTTTCTAGTTTACCAAACCTCCACATTTTAGATGATCTTTTTCCCCCTTCGTTACCAGAACTGTTTGACTTTTTTGGTGAACTGTTTCGCTTATAAATTCTAATTTAGGATACAAAAAGATTGGAGCAACTTTACTCTGACGCATTGCTGAGGTTAGTTGCTGATTGCATTCTTATGGATGCTGAAATGGGTATTGGCTGTCGTTTCGGATCGTAAAGGAAGCATTGCTATTTTATGTTCAGATAATGTTGAAGGTTAGCCTTCTTTTAAACCAGCTTCTCCTTAATGATTTTCTAATCTCGGTTCAGGTTGAAAGAAAATTATCGACGAGAAAAAAGTGATTAGTTGATTTTGAATTAGTGTGGGTTGGTCTCAAATTTATCTTTTTTGGGTGTAGGTTTTATTTTGTTTTTCAATTCTCTTGAAGTTTCAACTGAACTCTTCTGCATGATTGATAAAAGTTTGTAGCTTTTATTTTATTTTTATCTGGGTCAATCTTGATAATTCGTGGGTTTAAATGAATTTTCTAGAGAAAACATTCTGCTTTATTTGCAAATTGGATTCTTGAAACTTAGCTTATTACTCTAAAGATTTTGTGTCTACTGCAGAATAATAATATTTGTTTTTTAGTATCTATTAATTGAAAAAAGGAGTTTATATTTCTATAAAATTTTTTAGACTTTATATTTGATGGGCTGGTGTGGTTTGAGTAAGATTTATGCAATTCACTTGAGTTTTGGTGGACTTTTAACTCATTCCAAGTATTGATTTATAATATTGAGTAAGATGGATACCTTATAATCAATTTTATGTTTTCTTAAATAGATAGTCACATGGGCTGGTAACATGAGGTCTATATATTCTCCTCCCATTCTCCATTCTCTCGACTCCACTTCTCCTCTCTAGCTCTCTTTAATTTGTCAAAGCTTTGGAAGATATGGGTTAGGTAGCTCTCTCGAATGGGCAGAGCCATTCTCTGAATGGTTATAGGAAGAGCTGTTGGTATGAAGAAGCGATTGAAGACAACTTAAGATGGTGTTTTGCTCTTAATAGGTACATCTTTTTAACTACTCTTCTTCCAAATTCTTAAGTAGGCAATCCAAATGTATCATATCTGCTGTTTCGAGAAACCACATTGCACTTTAGTTTCCTTAACTTCTCATAAGCTCTTTTTGACCTGTCTCTATAATAGGGAGACGAGAGAACGCATAATGAAAACAAAGACAAGGATTTTCTATTGCAAACTTTAGCACTATATCAAATATTTTATTAATTTGTTTCAAAGACACCAGTATAACATTAATTTGTTTCAAAACCACTCACTATACGACTTTGTACATATCACACTATCATGGTTCTTCTATCACATTCTTTGATACAGTTTGTTTTTTTTTTAATTCCTATTTCTTATACCATTATTATAACTATATATTTTCCTTAGACTCAATTATAATTTTAGTTCTCATAACATTCAAGTTATTTATAAAATCATTTTTGGAAAAAGGGATATTTTAAGTTTTCAAATGTCATCTTAATTTGATAAACTTTAAAATTTCATTTTTGTACTTGAAAATAATTCGTATATTTAATTTTTTTTTTTTTGGTTTGTGGGTTAATTAGAAACTTTATTCTAGAATACATATAAACAATTATTATCTAGATAAAGTTTTAAAAAGAAAAAAAAGTCACAAATAAGACGTAACGCAGTGACTGTCCATCCTCTCTCTCTGGGGTCTCGGCTCACTCAATCCAGAAACACACCGCCCAACTTTTTCCACGGTTAAACCCGAAATCCTCTTACAACATACAAACTTGTCGTCATCTCCTCTGGTCCCGGCGCCTCCATTTCGTTCAACAGGTAAATTTTCTGACAATCGAATAACAAGTTAAGGTTTTGCCCTAACTATTGCAGTCCCAACATAATCTTCTCTTCACTCTTTTTTCTTTTGCTTTTCTTTTCATTTTTGGTAGCTTTCCTTTCGGTGATTTCATCAGCTAAAGTTTTGTCTTATGAAAATATCCAGTTAATACGTTTATGTGAATGGGTTCAGTTCAAGTATCCTTTCTGATTATTTTTTTTCGTAAAACTAACATTTTTGTTGCTCTCACATGTTGCTGAATCTTAATGTGAACCAATATAAGATATTGTCATATATTTGGACATGCATGTATCATTCAAGGAAACCTTCGTCCCCAATTTAAAAAGAAAGAAAGAAATATTTGATTTCCAAAACAAGGCATCTCTGATATTTGGTGGATAGTTCTTTTTCTTCAGCTCTTGACAGATCGAGACAATATACTTCACCCAAGTAACAAGGAATGTGCTGTTCAGGTAAATCCTCTGAAAACTGAAAACCGAAGAATCAAGTTCAGCTTTTGCCCTAATGGTTGCACTGGCAACGTAATTTTTTGTTTAGTATTTTTTCTTTTGCTTTTCTTTTCAGTTTTGGTAGCTTTCTTTGCCTTTAAACTTTTTTTTTCTTCTTTACAAGGATCAATTATTTTGTAACGTACTCCAACTATTAATTGCAATTTCATCTTATCAAGTATGATTTTATTCTTTCAGGTTTTGTAATTTCTTCATTAGTGTTAAAAAGTATAGTTATTATTTACATTATTTTTTCAATTGTTTTAAAATATAACAAATCTTTTGTTCAGTCTTTTTTCTTTTGCTTTTCTTTTCAGTTTTGGTAGTTTTCCTTTCGTTAATTTCATCAAGTGAAGTTTTGGGTTCTGAAAACGTTGAGTTAATAACGTTATGTGAATGTGCTAACTTCAAATATGCTTTTTGATTATTTTCTTCCTAAGAGTAGTATTTCTGTTGGCCTGACATGGTGCCGAATTTTATTCTCAGCCAATATAAGACATTGTGATATGTTTGGACATGCGTGTATCATTCGATGAAAGCTTACCTGCCAATTTGAACCGGAAGAAAGAAACAGTTGATTTTCAGAACGAGACATGTCTCATACTTGCTTGAGCGCAACATCTCATTCTTATTAAGTTGTTTCTGTTTATGCTTTCTCTTAGCATGATTTTAAATTTACATTTAAACTTTTTTTTTCTTCTTTACAAGAATCGGTTATTTTGCAAAGTACTCCAACTATTAATCCCAATTTCATATTATCACCTATGGCTTTATTCTTTTAAGTTTTGTAATCTCTTCCTCAACTTAAAAAATATATTTATTTTTTACATTGTTTTATCAACTATTTTAAAATATAATAAGGATTTTTTTGAAATCACTTTTATCATATTTATAATTTTTGAATATTCATTTTGGTCTTTTATATTTTATTATTGATTTAATTTTTGTATATTTTCTTTTTTTCATATCGTTTATTATGCATATTCTAATTAACAAATTCATTATTCATGTTGTTTGTTTAAATAATTATTAGTAGTGGTGGTTAGCTTTCTGAAACTTCTGAACATTATAATTAGGATTAGTAGAGATTCAATTTACTAGAATAAATAACGATATTTTTGTTCATCTATTTCTTCTTTTGTTTATCAACGGTTGCTGTTCCTTCTTTATGTTTCTTCTTTATGTTTCTGGATTCAATTTTATCACTTGTTTTTCTTGAATTTGTTGAAATCTGCTATTAGGGTTTACTTTATTATAATACTAGAGACAAGATCTTTAGTTTGTTCTTGAATCTTTATACGAAGTCTCTCTATCTGATAAGGCTGAATGGCGATGGATGCCGATAGAGAAGATCCAAACAGGTATGGTGGTGAGCATTAGAGAAGATCTTTTCTTTGCTGCATTTTCAATTTCATTGAAGTCTCATCTACTTTTCCATTCAATATATTTCACATTAACTTGTGAAAATTTTAATGTCAATTAAATATCGATGTTATGCCATCTATAGTTTTTTTAAAATTCTTTCTTAGATATTTTTCATGTTGTAATTTAATTTTATTGGCTTTTCATTTATATGTAGGCCACATTTCATAACTTGTCGTAATCTCTAAAATATGTTGTATAGTAGTTTTCCAAAGTGGTTTCTTTGGTATTTTTCATAAATATGTTTTTAATTTATTACTTTTTTTTGTATACTTAGTTAGTTGGTTTCTTGGTTAAAAGTCTTAGTCTTAACCTCTAATGATACCATTATGTCCTAATAGGAGGTTTTTAGCAACTCAATAATATTGGCCCAACGGAAAAGAACGGATTTTTAGATTTCGCCTTTTCGATGACCAGGTAACCAAATATATTATGAAATATTATATCATGCATGTTAACTGATTAAAGAGGTGGGTTAAATCTTTTACTTCAAATTTAGGTTTGTTTTTAATTTATATTCAGTTAGTGGCCTTTTCTTCTTTCCTCCTCTTGATAGTTTCTTTTGCCTGTTAGATAAGTTTGATTAGCTAACTCTGAGTTCCTGATCTTTCTAATCTGAAATGGGTGTAGACTACAACAACTCTAAAAAGATTAATTTTGATAAATTATCAATGTCCATTCAAAATAAATAATATAATATTTACTAATCGTACATATAATGATAGTGACTTTGAAAATTCAGCATTTATTAATACGTGAAAAATATGATTCGATGTTTATGTAGATGTCTTGGTTTCAGAATCCATCAAGATAACAGCAATTTCTTTTTTTATTGTTTCTTTCAAAACTTCAGTATTTTTTCTTGGACATTCAAAAAGACCTGATATCTGTTTCCTACTTAGTTACCTATTTTTGTGATGCTCATTATAATGCCATTTTATTTACATGATTATTGTTCTCTTGTGTTGCTCGGGTGGTAATAATGGTAGATTTAAATGTATATATACCTCTCTTTGCTAAATGATTATGTAATATTATGTAATGCATTTTTAGCATGTTTTGTTAGACATGAATTAACTTTAGGAAGAAAATTGAATATAGGGAGAGCGAGCTCTTCCCCGAACTTTTGTTTCAACTCATGTCGAAGAATTAAGGACAATGTTCTATGTCATAGATGAGCTAGACAATTGTTTACTGCTAGAGCTGAGAAAAAACAATGATCAGTTACTTATAACTGACACCTCATTTGAACAGATTAGATCTTTCTATTTTATCAATAGAGGGGCATCTGTTCAATTTAGGTATGTCGGTTTTGGAATTTTTTTTATCTCATTGTGGCATCAGGACAACCAGCCCATCCAAATTTACCTTGATTCTGACTCATATGTGCCTGAGGTGATGGACCCAGAGACACTTGATAATGTATCAATAGTGTTCCACATAAAGTATACCAGGATTAATGAGGACTCATCACCTGATGTGATGGTTCTATCTGGGTCTAAACCATCTCATGATGAATTTTCATCAGACAATGATGAAAACAATGATGAAGATGGGACACGGGAAGGGGATAATACGCATAATCCCATAGATTTGTGTGGTGGAAGTAGTTTATCAATGGAGGTCAACGAACAAAGTAATGAAATAAACGAATTGTCTGACCATGGGTAATGCTAGATGTAACTTTTTTTCCTGTGTTTTGGATTTTAATATCATGGTATAGATCGGTATTTTTTAATGTGGTGACTAACATGTTTAAAATATTCTGAATTAGATTCACTCCAGAGGTTTATTATCAAAAGACCATCACAGCTTCAGATATGGGTCAATCTAGACTGGTAAGTCGATCTCAGAAGAGTGATTTCTTTATTTTTTTTCTTTGCAAGCTTATTAAATATTCTTGCTAAATCTGTTATTCATTGTGTATGAAAATACTATATTTATCTTTAATATGAATTATTCATTGCAGTATCTGGCTTCGAAATTTGCTGCATATCTTAAACTATCTGGAGATGATTCGATTTGGACAATCACTGGTCCAGGTTCCAATGTAGAGAAGAATGTGTTCTTTTTCCACTTATTGAAAAGTGGAGGAAGAGGTGGAGAATGGAAGTTTGGGGTCGGGTGGAATGAATGTTCTCGAGTATACAATTTAAAGGAGGGGGACAATATTACCTTGAAACTCGACTCGTTACCTAATCGCCGGATAGAGTTGTCGATTCAACGATGTTAGGCCTCCTATGTATAACTCTGTTTGATAGATATTTGAGTAAAGTATCGTTTTTGTCTTTAACGTTTGGGGTAAGTCCTAAAATTGTCCCTAATATTTCAATCATCTTATTTAAGTCCCTAACGTTTTAAAATTGGCTCAATGTTGTCCTGCCGTTAGGAATCCGTTAACAGAATTGACGGCAGGACAAAATTGAGACGATTTTGAAACGTTAGGGGCTTAAATAGAACAAAAACGTTGGAGACAAAAACGATACAAAAAAATAAATTTTAATTTTATCCTTCAATAATATCACTTTTTTACTGTATATAATATTCAATTATTTTTTAATCACATGTAAGTAAATTACACTTAATCACACTACTTTCATTCTAATAAAATTTTTTATATTTGTATATTAACTTATAACTTTAAGTGTAAAATTATAAAAAAATTAATTTATTTAGAATGAAAGTTATGTGATTAAGTGTAATTTACTTAGATGTGATTAAAAAATAATTGAGTATTATGTACAGTAAAAAATTGATATTATTAAAGGATAAAACTAAAATTTATTTCTATGTATCGTTTTTGTCCCCAACGTTTTCGTCCTATTTAAGTCCTTAACGTTTTAAAATCGTCTCAATTTTGTCCCGCTGTCAATTTTGTTAACGGATCCCTAATGGCAGGACAACATTGAGTCAATTTTGAAACGTTAGGGACTTAAATAGGATGATTGAAACGTTAGGGACAACTTTGGGACTTATCCTAAACGTTGAAGACAAAAATAATACTTTACTCTTTTGAACTATATGTTAAATTGTTTTGGACATATTTTATTTTTTGATTAATGAACAAATTTATGTATGTTGTAAATATTTTGTTTTGCTATCAATAGATATCTTGACAATCTATGTTTTTAAGATTATGCATAATAGTAAACAACATCTCTGTTGGACTTTTTTTCTGTTTTTTTAGTGTCTAACAATTTGTATTATATTTTATTATCTTAGAAAACATGTTATACCATTCATTGACATATTGAATAATTGTTGTATTCTATTGTTTTATTTTAATGTAGTGATAATTTTGTTATTATCCAAATTTAATACAACATATCTATTTTTATAGAATATATTTTAGTTATATTCTTAGTATTTTTCTTTTAAAAACCTTTAGATTACATGAAGCCCATGCATTGCACGGGTTATCAGACATCTATTATATATATTCATATATTAAGTAAAGGAATTAAAAACTCTTGTGGGGCACTTGCCCCCAGCCTCTTAAATGTGGATCCGTCTCTAGTTGGTCGAGTGGTAACTCATTCATCTATTAATCATATCTAAATTTAAGGGCAATGTACTTATATAAAATAAAACAGAGAAACCTTTACCTAATTACAACAATTGGAAGTTCCTTATGTGCATGTCCTGTTTTAGTTTCTATGTAAACTGTGGTGGGTAACCACAGTTTTAACTTTATAGGTAAACCGCTTTAAGGAGCCACGGTTTACATGCATGGAGATTTGAACGTAAACCGTGGTAGGCAGCCACGGTTTACCCTTGGAGAATGCGAGCTAGAAACTGTTGGTGGTAGCCACGGTTTATGAATAAAATATTGTAGGCATAAAACCTCGTGGGCTACCACGGTTTATGCATGAGACACTATAAATATAGAATCCACTGTAAGTCATGGCGGATCAATTTGAGCCAAATCAAATTTTGTGAAGTTGGGTGGCTGAAAGAGAATCCGGGGAGCTTTGAGGTTTAGGGGCCGGTTTGAGGTTTTGAACCAGTTAGGTGGTGGACCGATGGAAGACGAAGCTCGCATGTACCGGTTAAATGGCGTTGCGCATGTGGCTGGATACATTGACCAAGAGGTTAGTTAAACAAGTTTATTATTATTATTATTATTATTATTATTATTGGGAGTTGTTAGTATTATTATTATTGTTGTTGTTAGTATGTTTATTCCTGTTGGTATTGTTAATTTTGTTATTGTGGTTATTATTAGAACTATTATTATTAGAAAAAATAGAAAACCAATGTGGGTGTATAATAGTTTTTTTTAATTATATTAGCTGTTATTAGTATTGGTCGTACGTTGAGGATTTTTTTATCCATATTTTGCAGCCTACTAGGGTTATTAGCGGTGTCAGGAGACAACAGAATATGCCTTTACACGACTGGATTATACTGTATCTGGAGACCGCAGGCTTGTATCACTTGGTTAGGCTGAACAGTCAGTGGTTCTGGGTTGATGAGCCTCTACTTAGCGCATTCATTGAGAGGTGGTGTCCTGAGACCCACACCTTTCACATGCCCTTTGGGGAGTGCACTATCACTTTGCAAGATGTGGCCTATCAGCTGGGTTTGCCCATCGATGGGGAGCCCGTTAGTGGGTGCCTGACTGACTTTGAGAATCTGATGGAAAACGGAAGACCTGCATGTGTGTGGTTTTGCGAGTTGTTTGGGGAGTTACCTCTGCAGATTAAAGTCAAGCAGATGATAGTGTGCTACACATGGTTCCATGAGAGGTTTCGGGTTCTCCTAGCAGATGCTAGTGAAGAGACCGTGCGTATATACGCGCGTGCCTATATTATGATGTTGTTGTCCTCTCAGCTGTTTGTAGACAAGAACGCAAATCGGATTCACCTTCGGTGGTTGCCTTATTTGGCATCGATGGATGACTTGAGTCGATATAGCTGGGGCTCGGCTGCACTGGCCTGGTTGTATAGATGTCTTTGTCGTGGGACAAACAGAAACGTTGTTAACTTGGCCGGGCCACTACAGCTTCTACAGTCTTGGATTTTCTGGAGGTTTCCCAGTTTGAGGCCTAGTAGTTTTGATGTGTTTGGGTTTCCGCTTGCATCCAGGTACGGTTTATTATTTTCGGTACAAAACTTGTTCGATTACATGTGTTGTTGTTCGTTATGACATGCTTTGAATGAAACTTGTAGGTGGGCAACATATCTACCGAGAAACGATACAATGGATCAAAGAGTGGTGGCTGCACGCCTTTCTTTAGATAGATTGCGTTTTCATGATGTGAGTCGTTTAGTTATTGCTCTTACAAGTAGTCGTTCGTGTTTACTCTTATGGTCTTACCTAACATTACCTTCTCCGATACAGTTCATGTGGGAGCCTTATTCTTCTCCCGAGGTTGTTGCTGTTGTTCATCCGGAGATACTAGTTGACGAGCACCGTAGGCTATGGACGGCAGTCACTAGCCTGATATATTTTGCTGCGATTGAGTGGCATCAGGTGGATAGGGTGATACCGTAGTTCGGCGGTGTTCAGCATCTCCCTCAGTTGGCTCTGAACATAGATTGGCTCCATGCGAAGGATGGAAGGGGTGGAGATCGATAGTTCCCCAGATATTATCAGGAGTGGCATTTACATTGGGAGAACCGGGTTGATTCAGTCATACCAGTCGATCGAGTAGCTGACCTCGGTCCATCAGCTGAGTACTTGGACTGGTGGTGCCATGTGGCCCACAGATTCCTATCCTCAGATGTTGCATTTCATGATCCGAGGCCGATTGTATTGACGAGGAGGCTCGTCACAGAGGGTCGTCGCAGCACCTCCCAGGGTGCAAGTTCCCGACAGACCGAACAACAGGCGAGTGGATCAGCGTCGGTGTATAGGCACACGTACCACCGATCGAGAGTGGCGATGGCTCGACAACCGTTTGGATGAGGACCTAGGTGGTGCTGATGATGGAGATGTTGTGGATCATCGTGTTCCTCGACGTAGAGCCAGACGATAGGGTGGGCGGGATGGTCGTGGACGGGCTCGAGGTAGAGGACCATCCGCTGAGGATGACGGTGCTTAGCATGCTGTTGGTAAGGATGTTGGAGGTTTGGACACAAGGATGGATCAGCCCACGTACGATGGAGGGGGTAGCTTTCAGCAGTTCGGGAGTGTCGAGCCACAGGTATTTGCTGACTTTACTACCGCGGCCGTCGGCATGGACATCGATGATCCTGTTAGTCAGTCAGAGTTCTTTAGGGATATAGCAGACATGCTGAGGGACGACGATGCGACCCATTATAGGCCACAGATGCCTGAGGTTCATTCCTAGTTTGCCGAGTACCAGCCACCGAGTCACGATGTTCAGCCTCAGTTGCCGGTTGACCTCAATGAGCCTGCAGCTTCCCCATCTGACCCATGGTTCGCATTAGGAGGGACCCAAGCATCAGCATTCAGTGCCGTTCTGCCACAGACATCCGCACCAGAGGCGGATCAGTGACCGAGGAGGGTGAGGCGTCCTCCTTTGTGTGGAACCGGAGGTCATCTGCTTGGTCATTTCGACGATGATGACAATGACATGGATCGAGGATTCTGATTAGTTATGTGTTCTTTTTACATATGGTAGGAACTATGTTTGATTATGTTCTTAGCATCATGTTTAAGGTTTTATGTTTTAGACTGTTGTTGTATGTTATTTGATATGTATGTGATAATTATATATGTTTTAGGATCTACGACTACGTACTAGCTTGTCACAACTATTACGCGCATTCTTAAGCGTACCAAAGTGTTTCAAATTAAGACTTCCTAATAAAACTTAGACAACAACCTTACATTACTCAAATTAAGACTTCCTAATGCAACTTAGAACAACAACGACACCATGAACGTCATAACATCTAACCATCCCCGCCAGCAGTATGTCTTCGCTGGTCGCAGTTCCTCCGCGTATGACCAGGCTGACGGCAGAGGCCACAGCACTTCAGCTGGTTCTCAACAGACTGATCCATGCTACCGCGGATCCTGGTTGCCTTCGGACGACCTTCCCTTGCACGCCTCATGTTAGGATCAGAAATGACAGTTGGTCCAGCATATGGGGGCCATAGGCCTTCTGGGATAGGCGGAACAAAACCGTGCCTGTAAACGTTGAACACCTCACTCATACGATACACCTCGTGAACATATGACGCCCAATTCAGGCGCGAGTGGGCGCAACATGCAATGGCGTGACAACATGGATAATGGAGCGCCTGAAAGTGGCCACAATCGCATGTGTGATCCTTAAGGGAAACTCGATAGCTACCTAGCGAAAAGTTACCGGTCGGTGTCGTCTCAACCACTGTGTACTCCGATTGGTGCCTGTCGTATAACGTGACGGTGAAGCACCTTGAGTCTCTTATGTTCCGATCAATAGCCTTCACCAACGCCTGACAAAATTCATGCCCAGATCCAATTTGTGCCTCTACTGTCTGTCCGCGGACCACGAATAACTCAGCAAGCCTCCCGTAAGTGGACTTAACCAACGAAGTGACCGAGAGGTTGCGAGTTCCCTTTAACACGGAATTCACACATTCACTAATGTTGGTTGTCATGTGTCCGAACCGTCTACCGCTATCCTCGTGTTGGGTCCACTTGTCAGACTCCATCTGGTTGGCCCAGTCACACATTGCTGGATTCTCAGTCCGCATGATGTCAAACCAGTAATAAAACTCTGCTTCAATTTTTGCATAGGTAGCATTCACCAGCATCCTCCTTGCATCTTTACCTTTGAAGCTAAGGCTAAAATTCGCTGCCACATGATGAATACAGTACGCTCGAAAAGCACGTGGAGGCAGCCAACCATTCTCGGGGGCCTCAAGTGCAGCCTTGATGCCATTATGCCTATCAGAGATAACAAGTATACCCTCCTGTGGCGTCACATGCGATCGTAGGTTGGACAAGAAGAATGACCATGACTCCGCATTTTCTCCCTCCACAAGGGCGAAGGCTATCGGGAGGATGTTCGAGTTCCCATCCTACGCTATCGCCAACAGTAGCGTGCCTCCATACTTGCCATACAAGTGGGTACCATCAATACTCATGAGGGGCTTGTAACGCAGGAAGGCCTCGATGCATGGTGGAAATATCCAGAAAAGTCGATGAAAGTACACCGTTGACTCATCGACCTTATCCCCAAGTCAAACAGGAGAGGTCTTCAACATAGTGACTGTCCCAGCCATGGTCGGCTGTACCCCTAGCATCCAACGTGGCAACTCGGCATACAACTCTTCCTAATCTCCATATATTTGTGCTACAGCCTTCTGTTTTGCCATCCAAACCTTCCTATAACTAGGCCTGAACCCGTAATCGGCTTATGTTGCTTGTTGCAAGACCTTTACCGTAACCGCAGCATCCGCCCTAACCAACGGAAAAATCCTCGCACAGATAACGTGGTAATCCAGCTGACGGTGATCACTGGAAATAGAGGTGGCCAAGCAAGTGCCCTTTCGTGCACGCAGCGATATGCGAATCAACCAACTACAACCCTTGCCGAACTCCTTGCATTTTCAATGATACTTTAGATGATCCAATTCCAAGACTTTGTACTTAACACCTCGACGGATGCTATAGTCCTTCACACTCAGCACAGCTTCATCTTTATTCTGGAATGATTGCCCAATCTGAAATTCTGTAGAAGAACCCCCAATTATAGCACCACTGTCCGCCTGTTGACCCAGAGCCTCCAAGTTTAGAGTGGAGAAGTGTAGAGGGTACTGCTGTGTCCCAGAACTTGAAGACCCATGCTGTGTATGTGGATTGGCACCTGTGTCATCATCGCTGTCTCCAATGATATCTACAGGCTCCTAGTTAGAGTCATCATCCCACATTGCATTCTCTACTCGATCAGGTTCTCCGAAGCCTTGAACATCATGAATCATGCCACCACTGGTGCCCACCTCAAATGCCTGCTGCCAGACCCCAGGATTCTCCAACAGTACAGAACCAATTGCCTTTGTTCGATCTAAATCAGCCGCGAATGAAGGGGATGCGACCTGCGGAACAAATGGTCTTACCGCAGGCATCGAACTAGACGCACCGCCCACGGCAGTTGAGCTATGAACTGGAGCTGATGCCCCAGAACTATTGACACCAACCTCCAACTTCGCGAACAACTCGTGTATTCTAACCTCCGAAAAACTCCTAACACAATGAAACAGAACCCTAATATCTTCATCAGCCGCTAGCACAAACGTATCATACTTAACACCGGTCGAGACAACTGCGATGAGAATCTTGTAGAATAGCTTCTTCACCCACTTGCTCCCAAATACCCCAAGCTTCTGCAAGATGCTGTTCTTCACATCTGACAAAGTGCGAATCATGGGTAAAGAGAAGACTCACATCAACATTGTGGTCATTGGCCACGTCGACTCAGGAAAGTCGACCACCACCGGTCACTTGATCTACAAGTTGGGAGGTATTGACAAGCGTGTGATCGAAAGATTCGAGAAGGAAGCTGCTGAGATGAACAAGAGGTCCTTCAAGTATGCCTGGGTGCTCGACAAGCTCAAGGCCGAGCGTGAAAGAGGTATCACCATCGATATTGCCTTGTGGAAGTTCGAGACCACCAAATACTACTGCACTGTCATTGATGCTCCCGGACACAGGGATTTCATCAAGAACATGATTACTGGAACTTCCCAGGCCGACTGTGCCGTTCTCATCATCGATTCCACCACTGGTGGTTTTGAAGCTGGTATCTCGAAGGATGGTCAGACCCGTGAGCACGCTCTCCTTGCTTTCACCCTTGGTGTCAAGCAGATGATTTGCTGTTGCAACAAGGTGAGATGATTAAACAGAATATCAGTTGATTGTCCTTTTCTGATTACTTATTCATTTTCTAATGCTAGCTTTTCTGTGCTATAGATGGATGCCACCACACCCAAGTACTCCAAGGCCCGTTATGATGAAATCGTGAAGGAAGTCTCATCCTACTTGAAGAAGGTCGGATACAACCCAGACAAAATCGCATTTGTTCCCATCTCTGGTTTTGAGGGAGACAACATGATTGAGAGGTCTACAAACCTCGACTGGTACAAGGGACCAACCCTTCTTGAGGCCCTTGACCAGATCAATGAGCCAAAGAGGCCATCAGACAAGCCCCTCCGTCTACCTCTTCAGGATGTGTACAAGATTGGAGGTATTGGAACTGTGCCAGTGGGACGTGTTGAGACAGGTGTCTTGAAGCCCGGTATGGTTGTGACCTTTGGACCTACTGGACTGACAACTGAAGTTAAGTCTGTTGAGATGCACCACGAAGCTCTTACAGAGGCCCTCCCCGGTGACAATGTTGGGTTCAACGTCAAGAATGTTGCAGTGAAGGATCTCAAGCGTGGTTTTGTTGCCTCAAACTCCAAGGATGACCCTGCCAAGGAGGCTGCTAACTTCACCTCCCAAGTCATCATCATGAACCACCCTGGCCAGATCGGAAATGGCTATGCGCCAGTGCTTGATTGCCACACCTCCCACATTGCTGTCAAGTTTGCTGAGCTCGTGACCAAGATTGACAGGCGATCTGGTAAGGAGCTTGAGAAGGAGCCCAAGTTCTTGAAGAATGGTGATGCAGGTCTTGTTAAGATGATTCCCACCAAGCCCATGGTTGTGGAAACCTTCTCTGAGTACCCACCTCTTGGTCGTTTTGCCGTCAGGGACATGCGTCAAACTGTGGCTGTGGGAGTTATCAAGAATGTGGAGAAGAAGGATGCTACCGGAGCCAAGGTCACTAAGGCTGCCCAGAAGAAGAAGTGAATATTGCAGGGCTGTTCATCTGTGCAAGGGTACCAGCATCATCTCTTCAATAAGTATTTATCCCTTGTTCGAAGCTTCTGTTCTCCTTGTTTAGGAAGCGTGTTGGTCGGAGCTAGTTACAGGTCTCCACCGTCGTCCCGCAACTTTTGTTCCCAGAACTGGGTTCTTGATCGACGGTGGCAAGATGAGGCTTTTTTGTTTTTGTTATGAATTTTATTTTCTGCGGACTTTTATATTTTTATGGTCTTTCTGAGGATACTTTAAATTTTGTGTAAACTGTGCAGTGAATTTTAGGATTAGTCCTACACTGCTTATTTGTATTTTAAATACCAACTCTTAATTATGTTTTATTGTGTCTAATTGTGTTTATCTTCATATTCGATTTTCTTAATATTGCGAATGGTAGTTATTTGGGATTAAAATTGTTATATTTTTTAATGGGTTCCTTTTTGGTAGTCTTAATTAATCGTATAGTACATCTTTCCTCGTAAATAAATTTTACTATTAATACATTTTCGAAAAATGATATCACAATATACTATAAATCGGTTATTATTCTTAATTGCGTCTAAATTTGTTTTATAAATTTGTTTTATAACACCAATAGATCGATGTGTTAGAACTTTGAACTTAGACATTATCTGCTTCTTGAGCTAATATTTATAACAATAGATTATAATAAAACGGGTAAGGGTAATCTCCGACTTCCCAATGTAAACATAATATTATTCATTAAAATGTAGCTTTAATTGGAAATGTATAATATTTTTGTTTACAAATTAATGTTTAAATTAAATTTCGAGGTTCATAAATATTAATATTTGATACCGTATTAGATTTTACTTATCTATTGCTGGGTTTGTTGGTGTTACGGAAGTTATTTTTTTTTATTATTTATTTTGACGTAATTTTAACCCTTTCCACTTACCACATTTGAGTCGGAGGATTTATCCATTCAGCCAAATGAAT
>NC_029793.2:136178810-136203481 GCF_000816755.2 Arachis ipaensis | reverse complement strand
AATAGCAGGTTAATTTTCAAACGTGCACCCTTTATCTTTTTGGTGACATTAGCATTCCTTATTTCTATGTACCAATTCATCTCATTGTTTACACAGATTTTTTTTGTTGTTTATTTTAAATTCTAATGTATAAACTAAGAATGTTATCTGTTTCATCTTATTTTCAGGAAAAAAAAATCTTTTTTTAACTAAAAATTCAATTAATATATTTATAATTTTACAGAATAACCAAAAGTTTATCCTGAATTGAAATATAAAGGTTATTGTGAATTATTTTCTTTTTAAGAAAAGTCTTAGAATAATTTAAAGAGTTTACTTTGATTCCTTTTAGTTTGTGGTCTTACAAATGATTTGAAACAAAATTTTGGGGGGACAAATAGAGGATAATTGTCAAACAAAATTTTGGGGAACCAAATAGAGGATAATTGTCAACATGCTTTTGATATGGACCCATTTAAGATGAACTCGTCTAACATCATCTCCCTGGTTTGGGAGATATTGCCAAATTTAAAGTCGTTTTCCAAGATCTCGTTTCAAAAAATTAAAGTCAAACTCATCAGATGTAACTTTTTGAACTTTTGAAAGTTGTTTCTCACTTTTTTCGTGATTCATTAAAGTAGAAGAACTATCTAATGTGTTGATATTGTAAAAGTTATATGTTCTCCTTAAATATTAGCCTTCCTCTTAAAAGATGCATCAATTCTTTGATTTTTCATTATTATTTTATATAAAAAATTAAATATATATCCTGTAAAATATGTAAAGAAGAAATTAGAAGGACAAATATTAAAATTTATAATATTTATTAAATTTTTTTATCAATTTATACAAATACAATAATATTAATATTTATTGAATATTTTATTATTTTTTATCATATAAAAAATAAATTAAATAAATAGTAAAATATAAAATAATATTAAATTAAATAAATAAAAAATATCTAATTTTTTATATTTGAACTTAAAGATAGAGAGAGTGTTGCTTATTGAATTTATTGGGTACTTTAAGTCATAGTAAAATATTTAAGCCAATTGAACTATTTTTTATCTTTTGAAAAAGTATTATTAATTCTTTTATAAAAAGTTTGGGGTCATAGCCCCCTTGTCTGAATTAAGTTCCGCCTCTGCTTACAATTATTATTAATTAACAAAACAAATAACATATATTAATTATTAAAACATATTAGTATCAATATTTTTTTTTAAACAAAAGAGCTCAACACAAAAATGGAGCGAAAAAGTAAAGAATTAAAATAAGTCAACACCAATAGTAGCCACCTAGCAACTTACAAAACCTAAAACATTTTTCATTTGTCATCTTCAACGTTGCCATCAACAACAAAATGGATCTTCACACCTCCACTCTTGGTAGCTAAGGAAAGACATATTAATGGTGTCTTCCACACCTTTTTCTTTATTCTGAAATAGTCTCGTGTTCCTTTTCATCCATACGGACCAAACTATTGCAAAGAAACAAATAAACCATTTCTTGCGCTCCTCCTTCCTAATTGTTGCACCTATCCAGCTTAAAAAATGTTCCTTCACAGTACCGGGAAAGGACTATTGTCTGTCAAGATGAGATAACGATGCGCAGTTGCACACCATACTTGCCAAGAAAATTCACATCTAAGAAATAAGTGATGAACACTTTCAACATCCTTATTACATAGAACACACATATTATCCTTATGATTAACTATTTCGAGCTGACACAAACTTTCTTTTTTATTCACTATGCCTATCAAGACAAACCAAACAAACAGCTCCACTCTTGGGGGGACTAATCCTTTCCAAATAGTCTTGGTAAAACTATAACTTGTTACGTCATTCGGAATCATTTCCTCCTGCAATACCTGCACAAATGAGTTAGTAGAAAAAACATCTTGTCTATCAAACTTTCACACAATCCTATCCTCTCTGTCCGCCGCTAGTTTAACCAGCCTCAAAGTGTTATGCAACTAATTCACAAGTTCTAACTCCCATTGAAATAGCTCACGCCTCCATTGGAAGTTCCAAATCCACTCTAACCCATCCCAGAACCCACATACCCCTATGACAGATCCTTTTTGGATTGAAACCGAGAAGAGCCTTGGAAACCTATCCTTTAGAGGGCCACAATATAACTAGACATCTCCCAAAAATCGAGTCCTTCTACCGTCTCCAACCTCCATGAACAACCCAGTTATCATCTTGTCTCTTACGTGTTGCTCCTTAATCTGCAGTAGACAGATATCCTTCCATGAACCCCCTTCTAGTAAGTAATGCCTGGGTGAATAGCAGCTCGTTAGGATTGAGATTGTTGCAAGAGCATACTACCATTTTTCACAACGGACATTCCTCCTTTGAAAACCTCCACAACCACTTAAACAAGAGTGCTGTATTACAGATCATCGCATCTCCAACTCCTAAACCACCTAGCTTTTTCGGAGCTTGAACCACTTTCCATCGAACCAAAGCTATGCCATTCCTACCATCCTCCTTACTCCACAAAAATTTTCTCTGTAATGAAATCAATTTCTCAACAACAGCCTTCGGCATCTTATATAAACTTAAATAATATAATGGCAAGCTATTTAAGACAGCTTTGATAAGCACTAACTTTTCCGCTTTGTTGAGCACCTTCGACTTCCATAAGCTGAGTTTCTCCTCCACCTTGTCTATTATTGGCTTCCAAGCTTTGACCAACCTTGGATTAACTCCTAGAGGAATTTCAAGGTATTTGACTGGAAGAGTAGCTTCCTTGCACTCCAACAAGATGCACATACGTCGCACCCACTGTTGATCACAGTTAATTGGAATCAATTTGGATTTGTTAAAATTGATGCTTAACCCCCGACATCAACTCAAAACAACGTAGAAGTCTCTTGTAGTTTTTAATAGTCTCCTCCTTTGATGGACAAAACAACATAGTGTCATCTGCGAACTGAAGATGCAACAATTCTATATTGTCTCTCCCAATCAATAAAGGGGATATACGTCTGTTTTTAACTGCCTCTCCGACCATTCTATGTAGGACGTCAACAACGAGCATGAACAAAAAGGGCGATAGTAGATCAGCTTGTCACAAACCTCTTTCCATTATAAACGGTTTTGTTGTGAGCCATTTATCAATACTGACATCGAGGTTGTACCGATACACTCCATAACCCACTCCCTCCATCTTTACCCAAACCCCATCTTCTGCAGAACGATGTCCACAAAGCTCCACTTAACTCAATCATATGCCTTTTAAATATCTAGCTTGATAATTGCTGCTTCCTTTTTCCTTAACTTAAGCTATGCACAGTTTCACACGCAATAAGTGTCCCATCATTTATTTTACGACCCTTGACAAATGCACTCTGTGTCTCCCCAACCAGTCCTGGCATCATTGCTCTCATCCTCCTAACTAGCACCTTCAAAATCTCCTTGTACACACATCCAACCATACTAATCAGACAAAGCTCTTTGATTTCCTTAGCCCTAATGAACTTTGGTGCCAACATAACCCATGTGATATTAGAGTCTTTTGGTAGTCTTGAAGTCTGAAAGAAAGCGGTCACAACTGGCATAAACTCGGTCCTAATCTCATCCAGCACTTCTCAATAAAGTTCATGTTGTACCCATCACTACCTGGTGCTTTTGATGATTGACAGTCCCACACTGTCTCACTAATCTCTTCAACTGACGGTAATACCTCTAACGCTATAGAATCCTCTTCAGATATTCTAGCCACCAGTCCATCCCTGAAGCCCACCATAGGAGACTTCTCTTGATGATACAGTTGCTTATAAAACTCTCTGATGGCAATCTTTATTTTGGCTGAATTTCTAACCAATCTTCCATTAATTACCAGTGCATCACTTATTCCTCCTCCTTGAAGAAGCTATTTGATGGAAGTATCTGGTGTTTTTGTCCATGTCATTTGCATGCCTAGATCGTGACATCTGTTTCCAGTGCAATTCTTTTCTTACATACCATCTCTCACAGCAAGTTACCAACACCTTCCTTCTTGCCTCCACTGTTCCGTCCTACACCCCACTGCTTACCATGTCATCTATCTTCTTTATCTCTTCCTCAAACTTCAAAATTTTCTTATCCATGTCAGCAAAATTATTCTTGTGCCATCTTCCCAGAGGAAACTGTCAAAGCCTTTAGTTTATCTGTGAAGCCTACCTCTCCTAGACCCCTCAATTCCTCTGTAACCATTATCAGAAAACCTTCATAAGTAAACCATGAGTCAAGACTTCTAAACGGTCTTGTGTCACCTCTCATCTTTGTATCTTCCACTATCATCGAACAGTGATATGACAAACCCCTCGGGCCTCCTCTTAGTCAAGTCTCTGGAGACTCCTCAATCCATTCCAAACTAACCACCACTCTATCAATCCGACTACATGAACGTCCTCTAAACTATGTATACTTACAGTTATTAAGCGACAGGTCTACTAAGTGCATATCTTGTATCCAATTCTTGAATTCTTCAGTAGTTACTGTCAATCTATCTACACTTTTTCTTTCCTCCACCTGTACAATCTCATTAAAGTCTCCCATGAAACAGCAAGGGGCTTGGCATAATCCAGCAATATAGCTCAACTCCTCTCACACAGCAAGTTTTTCATTTCTAGTATGAGTGCCATAAACCAAGAAGAATGTGCAACTGAAATTATTGTTTACTAAAACCCCTTCAACACACAACTACCTCTCTCCTTTATGGCAATTATTCATCTTAAACATTATTTCATGCCACATTAACAACCCACCCGATGTACCATCAGACACAACATATTCCCATTCCACACTATCACACCCCCAAAGTCGTACTACATCAAATCTCGTCACAACTTGCCTTTTAATCTCAATCAAACCTAACATATTCAGTCTATTTTTCATCTTTAAGTCCTTTACCATTCTCAATTTTCTATCCCCCCTCAACCCCCTAATATTCCATGAACTAAAAATTATTTTAAAAGATTATTACACACATTTTTTTTATTCTTGGGCCTGCATCGTCTTGTTTCGCCTTTTGTTTTGCCATTCTTCTTTTTTGAGCATTTTCTTCATTCTGATCTTGGAGGATTGCCATAATATCATCTTCTTCATTGTATAAGATTGCATCGAACTCTACTACTAGTTCCCATGTCCTTTTCTTTTCTATAATTTGCTCTTTCACTCTTGAATTCCGTTTATCTTCCGCTCTGCCATCATTATCATCACCTACTCCTACCGTTATAGCCTCCCCAATTTCATCCCCACCCTGCATCAAACTCTCCCTACCTACCGTCGGGCCTATACTTTTATTAGCAACATTAAATTCATGATCTACTTGCTCCGTTACCCAGGTTCTACTTTCAGTTTCACTGCCAACATAGTTCTCCCCCTCCGTGGCCATGTTCCCAACATCATCCCCTACATCGCTCGCCTCTCCAATCCCTCCGGGCATATCGACGTCCTCTTCATCATCACCATAGCCACTCGTCACTGAGCCCGCAATGTCCTCAATCCCAGCTTCACCTGCATTCAGTCTGTCCCCAATAGGAAGCCGTTTCGACAGAGCTTTAGTCTTATCAAACTCTTCATCGTCACCGGTTCCCTTATTTCTATGCACCTTAGTCGGTGTGTCGCATTCCTCTGTACTTGAGCTACTCGGGCAGACATCAACCTGAAGCACCATGGCACTCCTCGCATGGTTCGGCACCCTTGCTTTTTCGTCTCGGCATGACCAAGAATCAGCGTTTGAAGCACCGCCTCCATGCCCGTTTTCTCCCCCACGTGCAACAGCGCTAAGAACGCACTTCCTTTCTTCCTTGTTTGCACACTCCACCCGACCCGATAGAACACGGTGCAACCCACCCATACCTCCTAACCCAGCACCACTAAGGATTAGGTTTGAAGAAGGAATTGGGCCCAGCTGCAACATCAAGCCCTTGTTGTAATAGCTTATGTATCTGGCCCAGTTTTCATTAGCATTAGGGATTTTTTTCCCTTATGACTCCCCCCTTCCAGCCCATAAAGCCTTTTATAAAAAAGTCCCGATTCGCACTACAAGAAAAAATAATATTTGTAACAAAAAAGATTGTCACAAAAAATCAGAATTTTGAAACAAAAAAATTTTGTAACAAAAAAGGGGTCGTTGCAGTATGTCTCGTTACAAAAAGCTTTTGTAACAAAAAATGAAACTATTACAATTCAAAGTAATATTTTGTAACACATTTTTCTAATACAAAAAACCAAAAGTCATTACAAAAGTGATAACAAATTTTGATGTCCAAAATATTTTTGGTGACAATATATTTTTTCCTATCATAAAATTTTATTACAAAATATAACTTGATTTTGTAACATTTTTTTTCTTTAGTTACAAAAACAAAATAATTATTTTGTAACATTTTTTTAATACAAATTGCATGCATAATTTACCACATTATTTTTTTAATTAAATGATATATTAACTATTTTACTAAGGAAGTCAACATTTATATAATATGTAAAAACATACATAATTCAAACATGCTTCATTTAACTAAAATTGTTTTAAAACAAAATAACATTACTGAGTACATTGATTAGTTCTACAATTTATATTTCTTGCACAAGTTCAACCAAAAGTTAAAAGTCTAACATAAATTAGTGTCTTTATGAATCAAAATATTCTTGAACCCTCAAGGTAGCATGTTGTCACTATTTTAGCACTCCTGTAAATAAGAAAAAGCGAAATAAAAAATTAGAAACAAGATATAACACTAATTATAACTTTTTCCATTAACTTTTATTCAAAATTTAGAAAAGTTTTGACAGAGCCTCCCCTAAAACTTGAATATTTTCACTGTCTACGGTTCCAACAAAAACAACCAATTCACAATTTATTTCTCAGCCAATACACAACCAAATTTATCAAACTAAATAATAGGACATTTGTCATTTCTCAACCATGACACAAGTAAAATGTGATAAATAGATTTATATACAAATTAAACTATATTAATAATATATGAATCATCTAAGAATATGTATTAAAACCTTAAGCAATTTTAGGAGTACCTTTAATTGTCTAGTTTCTTTCGTTGTCAAAGCGCCCTATGAAAGAGTTCACACCAAATTGTCCCGTGTCTCCGAAAGAACATTGTTCGGTGGATTTTGAAGGCGCTCCTCATCAGTTTGATACAACTCATAATGTTCACACAATCTTGAACGCCAACTTCGATAACAAATGTTAGTCTTAGCTAAAATCATTTTGCATATTACTTGCGTATCTGCTGTATCAAACTTTTCCTACATAAGATTGGTCGAAGTTAGTTAGCACAAATAAAGATTTAATATACATAATAGCAGAAAATATAAATATGTATTACCAAAACAATGTCGCATATTTTTTGCTTGACATCATCTCCAACTTGGCTCCATTTCTTACATCTAAAGGAGCATTTTATCTTGTAACTATACCCACTTTGGATGCAAAAAGATCAATATGGATGCCATTAGGAGCTAAGTTGTCCAAAGAGATTGGCAATTCCAATTTTTCATTTGTCTTTGCTTTCAACACCCTATTTGTTGTAATCTGGCGTCGTTGCCGGGGAGTTGCAACTGTGTGCCTTATTATTGGTTATTGTAAATATTTTCTTTTGCTTGTTTATTTGTTTTTATTTTCGCTTTTAATTTTTATTATTTACTATGAATTCTCACCCTTATCGCTTTGAGTTTGGTTCCAATACTGTTGCAAGGAATGGAAATTATAACAAGAACATGCATCGAGGTCAAAACAATCAGAGATGGAAGGAGCCACGAGGATCTGATCAACCCTTTAGGCAACAACACCCTCCAAGATACCATGAACCACGACCATTCCATAATGCATGTCAAGACAATAGGTATGGTAGACCCCTTCGTGACAACCATCACCCACCAAATTACTATGGTCAAAAACCATTCCGAGGTGCATACCAAGATGATAGATATGATGGACCCCATCATACGCCTGTGAACCACCTCCTCAACACAGCTTTGAACCACCACACTCACAAGTCAACTACCACCATTCACCTCCATATGACCATAACCCGTATCCACCCCAATTCCAACCCAATTACTCCCCAGAACCACCACTTCCCTATGCACCAAGTCCATATCCATCACTCCAAGAATCAAGGGAGCAACTCAAGGAAACATTTGAAAAATTTCATGCCACACTTCACCAATTGAATCAAGCGATAAATAGAATACCTTCCTGATGTTCGGACACTCAAGGAACCCCCATGGCTTTATGTGGGCAATCTAATGAAGAACGCAGCATGAAGGAGATACTAGAAACCCCACTGGACAGTACGGAGCATGACTTTGTATTGGAACAAGTGGAGGAAGCTGAAATTATCAAAGAAGAAGAATTGGTTGAAGACTTAGGAGACGCTGAACCTCCATGGGAATCCAGAATTGTGGAGAATTACGTCAGGAAAAGTGCAGTTGATGCTAAGGAAGATAGTGCACAACCCCCGAAGCAGGTATCCTATGAAGAACTGGACGGAATAACTCAACAAGCAAGTTTCCTTGATAATGAAGATCATGAGTCAAATTTTCCTAGCAATGAACTTGCATCCGCAAGTGAACTCTTTGAGATGGGAGAATCTTCCCTAAGTGAATACGAAGATGATGCGGAGGTAGATTTTTCGCAACTTCCAACTTATGACTTGAGTGATGAGGAATATATCGAAGACTTGGATCAAGATGTGATTGAAATTGAAGAAATTTGCAACAAAGTGGAGGAATTCATAGAAGAACACGAGGGAGTAGAGCTTGCAAAACCGCTAGAAACACATATCCCGAGGCCATTACCATCCAATACTAAATTCAAGTGGGTAAAATCCTTAGCTTTTATCTTTACTTTTCCACTTGAATATGGTTTGCTTGAAACAAATGGCCAGCTTAGAGCTCTTTGCGGCTTTAAGAGTAAAAGGGAAATGGTTCGTGCTCAAGGTTGGTATGCAAGATTCAATAAGGTTCCACGCTTCAATCTGAAGTGTAAGGATTGGTTTCGAGTTCGATTGAATGGGTCTCGAAAAATGTATGGTCATCTTGGTGAGAATGCAACTTCCAAACCGCCCGGCTGGAAAAATAAAAATCAAGACAAAGGCAGATATAAAAGCAAGGTTTGAGATCCTGAAATCTATTCTGACATTCAACACCTCGGGAACCTGAGAACTTGTTTGAATTTACTCAAAGGCTTTACATGCCTAGTTTGGGACCCCGGAGGCTGTTGGCATTCCAAACAGTGGTGGGGATTTTTTGATGAATTCAAGCACAAGCCACCATAGCAGGAAGCTCATCAAATGTCCAACTTAAGGACTTTAACTAAAAGTGCTAGGTGGGAGACAACCCACCATGGTATGATCGTTCCTTTTTCAATTTCAATTTTATTTCGTTTTGTTTGTTTTTAAATTTACTTTTATTCTATTTTCATTGAACCTGGAATTATTCATATCACCTATATTAGCACTGCATATTGCATACTGCATAATTGCATATAAAAAAAATCACCCCACGCGAGCGCGCAGGCCACGTGGGCGTCGACTGGAAATCGGCGTAAAGATCCAACGCCCGGAAAGTTGGGCTGGAATCGTGCGGATGGTGTGCGTTTAGCACAAATCAGTCCACGCGTTTGCGTCCCTGACGCGAACGCGTCACCTACACCACACACATCCCACGCGAAAGCGTGAGCGACGCGTACGCGTCGCGTGGATTTTATGGACCCTATTGGAAACAGAGAGTTGCGCCAAAACAACGCTGGAACTGTGCGTTTAGCACAATTTTCAGCGACGCATTCACATGCTTCACGCGTACGCGTCCCTTACCTTTTACCTAATTCACGTAATCGCGTCAACGATGCGACTGCGTCACACCCCTTTTTCGCCTAAATCACGCGATCGCGTGCTCCACGCGTTTGCGTGGATTCAAAAATACTAACCCCCATTCACGCGAAACCCTACCCCTCGCGTTATCCATTCAACCCCTTCCCTCCTCTCTGCACCTCCTTCCCCCTCTGCAACCACCATCGCCCCAGCTGCCCAGCTCCGACCACCGTGCCGCCATCCCGACCGTCACGCCTTCCTCGCCGAAACCCCCTCTTCCTCTCTTTTTTCTCTTCTTCTTTTCCCCTCTCTTCTTCCCCTTTCACCCACTGCCGCCCCATCACCGAGCCGCCACCACCGCGCCACCCACCACGGAACACCGCCGGCCATCACACCCCAACCCCCAAAACCCTCGTCCCCATCTTCTCTCATTCACCCCAATTCACCCCAAAATCCACCGAATCGCCGCCCCTGCGTCCGCCACCCATCGCCGCTGCGTCACCACTATACCGCCACCATCTCTCTGAGCCTACTTTCTGTTTCTACACACCAGGTTCTGCCGAACACCGATTTCATTTTCCAATTAGTCAGTTAGTTGCATATTTTACAGTTTTTGTTCGAAATAGGATAGTTAGAGATGCATGATTGTAGTAGATTTTAGGTGGTTAGGTAGCTAGGATGTGGTTAGTGAATTTAGGCCTGATAATTGCACTGTTCTTGCTACCTGTTTTTATCTGATTCGCAATTCTGAATTTACTGTGATGATGTGCTGTTCATATGTTGTTCTTCATATTAGATGTTGCTGTTAAACTGTTCTTTAATGTTCTTGCTATTTGTTAATCTTTTTAGCACTATTTAATTTCATATGAATTGATTTTTCCTGCTGTTTACTACCCGGGAACATCCAATTTTAGCTGGAATGCTGCCCAATTTTTTGCAAATTTATGGTTTAATCTACCCCCATTCATGTATTGGTTTGAAAATTCAGTATTTTGCATTACTTGGCTACAACCAAACCAATTCATGAATGCACGGGCTAGCATTCTTATTCTTTTTGGTTCCCTGAGTAATAAATTGCTTATTGATGATTTCATTCTCATTTCACACTTACTTTATCTATAGAAATTATCATCAATAAACTGCAATCCTTGCTTGAATATGAGTTGATTGTTCTTCAAGTTTGTGAATTTCTTGGTAACTCCTAACCAGCTTCACTTTCTAACTTCTCTTTTTGGTTTTTACCTCACTACTTTAACTTTCTAACTCAAGGCATGATTACTGTTTTTCCTAATTAACTTGAATTCCACTTCTATTATATTTTGGATTGTGATTTTTAATCTCAAACTTTTAACTCAAATTCAATCCAAAATGTACATATATTTACCTCATTTCATGCTTCTATTGCTCTTTTTGCCTTTATGCTTACATTGACAAAACCCTACTTGCCTACTTGTTTTCCTGCTTTAGTTCTTCAATTATATCCTGCTACTTCTGCTTTTCAGGATGTCTGATCCCAAAAGTAAGGGAAAAGGCAAGGCAACTACAGGAAAACGGAAAAGAGGAGAATCTTCTACCTCTATCCTGGATATCCTTCACGACGATTTCTGGCAGGAAAAGAACTTTACCCTGCAGGAAGAGGCCGACCAACTCCTCACTGCTACAGATTAAGTCAATTTTGCAAACAGATACTGTGAGCTAAAGTATCCAGTGTTTGCCACTTCCAGGAACCTCTACCTGGAAAGAACTCTTAAAATTCCAGAAGAACTCACCCAGTACACTTCCGAACAAATAAAACAAAGAGGCTGGTTCTTCTTGGAAAGGAACTTGACAGAGGTCAATGCATCCTGGGTCAGAGAATTTTACTGTAACTATTTCAAGACTTCCCTGGATGCAGTACACCTCAGAGGAAAACAAATTTTAGTCACTGAGAAAGCTATTGAGGATATCCTCCGGCTTCAGCCTAAGTCAGATCAGCCTGACGGTTACCAAAAGGCTGAAGAGGATATGAGATACATGAGATTTGACTGGGACGTAGTCAAGCAGAGAATAGCCCTTGATCCTACTGCCCCATGGGTCATGGGAAAGAATACAGTGATGCCTGATGAGCGGATAATTTATACGCTTTTTGGCATTATTTTTAGTATGTTTTTAGTATATTTTAATTAGTTTTTATTATATTTTTATTAGTTTTTATTTAAAATTCACTTTTCTGGACTTTACTATGAGTTTGTGTGTTTTTCTATGATTTCAGGTATTTTCTGGCTGAAATTGAGGGACTGAGCAAAAATCTGATTCAGAGGCTGAAAAAGGACTGCAGATGCTGTTGGATTCTGACCTCCCTGCACTCGAAGTGGATTTTCTGGAGCTACAGAAGCCCAATTGGCACGCTCTTAATTGCGTTGGAAAGTAGACATCCTGGGCTTTCCAGCAATATATAATAGTTCGTACTTTGCCAAAGATTTAATGGCCCAAACTGGCGTTCTAAGTCAGCTTAAGAATTCTGGCGTTTAACGCCAGAACTGGCATAAAAGCTGGAGTTAAACGCCCAAACTGGGTTCAGAAGACAAAGCATCTCCAAAGCCTCAACCTGTTCTTCATTACTGCATAACAAGTATTTATTTCACGTTCTTCTACTTTTACAATTAAATCTGAGAATTATTGATATCCTGACTAAGATTTACAAGATAACCATAGCTTGCTTCAAGCCGATAATCTCCGTGGGATCGACCCTTACTCACGTAAGGTATTACTTGGACGACCTAGTACACTTGCTGGTTAGTTGTGCGGAGTTGCAAAAGTGTGATTGTAATTTCGTGCACCAAGTTTTTGGCGCCGTTGCTGGGGATTGTTCGAGTTTGGACAACTGACGGTTTATCTTGTTGCTTAGATTAGGAATAATTTATTTTTGTTGGTTTAGAGTCACTAAATTTGAGTTAGTTTCATATTTTAAGTTTGGTGTCAATTGCATGCTTTTATTTTCTTTTAAATTTTCGAATTTGCATGTTCTTAGTTCTTTCTTGATCTTTAAAAATTCTAAGTTTGGTGTCTTCTTTGTGTTTTCCTTTAAATTTTCGAAAATTTGTGTTTGATTTTCTAAAAATTTTAAGTTTGGTGTCCCTTGTGCTTTTATTTACTTAAAAATTTTTCAAAAATTTGTTCTTGGTGTTCATCTTGATCTTCAAAGTATTCTTGGTGTTCATCTTGACATTCAAAGTTTTCTTGTTTGTTCTCTTTGTTTTGATCTAAAATTTCTAAGTTTAGTGTCATTTTATTGTTTTTCTCTTTCCTCATTCAAATTCAAAAATCAAAAAAATATCTTTTCCTTATTTTATTCATAAATTTCGAAATTTTGCATTAAATTAGACAAGGATTTTCAAAATCATATCTTTTTTTTAGTCAAGTCAAAATTCTAATTTCAAAAATTGATCTTTTCAAATCTTTTTTAAAAATAAAATTTTTTTAATTTCTTCAATCATATCTTTTCAATCATATCTAATTTTTCGAAATTGCATGTCCTCAGTTCTTTCTTGATTTTTAAAAATTCTAAGTTTGGTGTCTTCTTTGTGTTTTCCTTTAATTTTTCGAAAATTTTTGTTTGATTCTCTAAAAATTTTAAGTTTGGTGTGTTTTTGTGCTTTTATTTACTTAAAAATTTTTCAAAAATTTGTTCTTGGTGTTCATCTTGATCTTCAAAGTGTTCTGGGTGTTCATCTTGACATTCAAAATTTTCTTGTTTGTTCTCTGTGTTTTGATCTAAAATTTCTAAGTTTAGTGTCATTTTGTTGTTTTTCTCTTTCTGCATTAAAATTCAAAAATAAAAAAAATATATAATTCATATCAATTCCCTTTTCTCCATCATGGACATAAGTGGAAGTGAACAGTCCAGAAGGACTCTGGGGTTATATGCTAACCCCATTACAGCTGCATATGGGAGTAGCATCTGTATACCTCCCATCAAAGCAAGCAGCTTTGAGCTAAATCCTCAGCTCATTATCATGGTGCAGCAAAATTGCCAGTATTCCGGTCTTTCACAGGAAGAACCTACTGAGTTTCTGGAACAGTTCATACAAATTGCTGACACAGTACGTGATAAAGAAGTGGATCAGGATGTCTACAGATTATTACTGTTTCCATTTGCTATAAAAGATCAAGCTAAGAGGTGGTTAAATAACCAACCCACAGCAAGCATAAAAACATGGAGACAGTTATCAGACAAATTCCTGAATCAATTTTACCCTCCAAAAAGGATGACACAGCTAAGGCTGGACATCCAAGGCTTTAAACAAGAGGATCATGAATTCCTTTATAATGTCTGGGAGAGGTACAGAGGGATGCTAAGGAAATGCCCCTCTGAAATATTTTCAGAGTGGGTACAGTTAGACATCTTCTACTATGGACTTACAGAAAGAGCTCAGATGTCTCTAGACCACTCAGCTGGTGGATCTATACACATGAAAAAGACGATTGAAGAGGCTCAAGAACTCATAGATACGGTTGCTAGAAATCAACATTTGTACTCTAGCAGTGAGTCCTCCATAAAGGAAGAGGCCAGGGTAGTATCTACTGATCTGAATCCTCAAGAACAGATTATTGAGCTTAATCAACAATTACTCCTTATGACAAAACAATTAGCAGAATTTAAAGAGATGCTCCAAGACACTAAAAATGCTAACAAGAATATAGAAGCACAATTGAATCAGACAAGACAGCAGCTATCTAAACAGATAACAGAAGAATGCCAAGCTGTCCAATTAAGGAGCGGGAAGACATTGAATAAATCAGCTCCAAGTAGCAGAAAGCCAAGAAAGGAACAACTGACAGAGGATGACCAAACCACTACCCAAAATCCCTCTGAGGACAGCAAGAGCCCAGAGAGGAATAATTCTGGCATTCAAACGCCAGAAAAGGGAGAAAAGTTGGCGTTAAACGCCCATTCCTTACCCAGTTATGGCGTTCAAACGCCAGAAAAGGGTGAGAAGCTGGCGTTAAATGCCCATCTAGCACCCAATCCTGGCGTTCAAACGCCAATGAGGGATCAGACACCTGCAAGTGCTGATAGTAACCCCTCTAAGAAGGCTTCTCCAACCACTTCTGTAGGAAATAAACCTGCAGCAACTAAGGTTGAAGAATATAAAGCCAAGATGCCTTATCCTCAAAAGCTCCGCCAAGCGGAACAGGATAAACAATTTGTCCGCTTTGCAGACTATCTCAGGACTCTTGAAATAAAGATCCCGTTTGCAAAGGCACTTGAGCAAATACCCTCTTATGCTAAGTTCATGAAAGAGATCTTAAGTCATAAGAAGGATTGGAGAGAAACTAAAAAAGTGTTCCTCACTGAAGAATGCAGTGCAGTCATTCTGAAAAGCTTACCAGAGAAGCTTCAAGATCCAGGAAGCTTTATGATACCATGTACACTAGAGGGTGCTTGCACCAAGAAAGGGGAAGTGACCCTGAGAGTCAATGAGGATGAGTTCAAGTTAAATGTTATCAAAGCTATGCAGCATCTAGACACGTCAAATGACTGCATGAGCGTTGATATTATTGACTCCCTGGTGGAAGAGGTCAATATGACTGAAAGTCTTGAATCAGAGCTAGAGGACATCTTTAAATATGTTCAGCCTGATCTGGAGGAATCAGAGGAAATAAAAGAACCTCTGAAAATCCCTCAGGAAGAGGAGAAACCTCCTAAACCCGAGCTCAAACCACTACCACCATCCCTGGAATATGCATTTCTAGGGGAGGGTGACACTTTTCCAGTGATCATAAGCTCTGCTTTAAATCCACAGGAAGAGAAAGCACTAATTCAAGTGCTAAGGACACACAAGACAACTCTTGGGTAGTCCATAAGTGACCTTAAGGGCATTAGCCCAGCAAGATGCATGCACAAGATCCTATTGGAGGATGATGCTAAGCCAGTGGTTCAACCACAGAGGCGGCTAAATCCAGCCATGAAGGAAGTGGTACAGAAAGAGGTCACTAAGTTACTAGAAGCTGGGATTATTTATCCTATTTCTGATAGCCCCTGGGTGAGCCCTGTCCACGTTGTCCCCAAGAAGGGAGGCATGACAGTGGTTCATAATGAAAAGAATGAACTGGTTCCTACAAGAACAGTTACAGGGTGGCGTATGTGTATTGACTACAGAAGGCTCAATACAGCCACCCGAAAGGATCACTTTCCTTTACCATTCATAGACCAGATGCTAGAGAGACTAGCAGGTCATGAATATTACTGCTTTTTGGATGGCTATTCAGGTTACAACCAAGTTACAGTGGATCCTCAGGACCAAGAGAAAACAGCATTCACATGTCCTTCTGGAGTATTTACCTACAGAAGGATGCCTTTTGGTTTGTGCAATGCACCTGCGACCTTTCAGAGATGCATGCTCTCTATTTTCTCTGATATGGTGGAAAAATTTCTGGAAGTCTTCATGGATGACTTTTCAGTATTTGGAGACTCATTCAGCTCCTGTCTTGACCATTTAGCACTTGTTATGAAAAGATGCCAAGAGACCAACCTAGTTTTAAACTGGGAAAAATGTCACTTCATGGTGATTGAAGGAATTGTCCTTGGGCATAAAATTTCAAACAAGGGAATAGAGGTGGATCAAGCTAAAGTGGAAGTAATTGAAAAATTACCACCACCTGGCAATGTAAAGGCAATCAGAAGCTTTCTGGGACATGCAGGATTCTATAGGAGGTTCATAAAAGATTTTTCAAAAATTGAAAAACCTCTAAGCAACCTGCTAGCTGCTGACACGCCATTTGTGTTTGACACAGAGTGTCTACAGGCGTTTGAAACCCTGAAAGCCAAGCTGGTCACAACACCAGTCATCTCTGCACCTGACTGGACATTACCATTCAAACTAATGTGTGATTCCAGTAACCATGCCATTGGTGTAGTGTTGGGACAGAGGCATAACAAGCTTCTGCACGTTATTTACTATGCTAGCCGTGTTTTAAATGATGCATAGAAGAATTATACAACCACAGAAAAAGAGTTACTTGCAGTGGTTTATGCAATTGACAAGTTTAGATCCTATTTAGTAGGTTCAAAAGTGATTGTGTATACTGACCATGCTGCTCTTAAATACCTACTCACAAAGCAGGATTCAAAACCCAGGCTCATAAGATGGGTATTGCTTCTGCAAGAGTTTGATATAGAAATAAGAGACAGAAAAGGGACAGAGAACCAGGTAGCTGATCACCTGTCCCAGATAGAATCAGTAGCAGGGGCGTCCCACCCTCCTACTGAGATCTCTGAAACCTTTTCGGATGAGCAACTCTTCGCCATTCAGGAAGCACCATGGTTTGCAGATAGGAAAAGGAAGAAGCATGAAAGGCTTCTCTCAATACAGAGTCAAATAAAACCCCCACATTCAAACTCTAAGTTTGGTGTTGGAAGGCCACAACCAAACTCTAAGTTTGGTGTTAAGAGGCCATCATCATGCTCTGAGTATCTGTGAGGCTCCATGAGAGCCCACTGTCAAGCTACTGACATTAAAAAAGTGCTTGTTGGGAGGCAACCCAATTTTACTTATCTATGTTAATTTCTATTTTCTATTGTTATTTTATGTTTTCTGTAGGTTGATGATCATGTGAAGTCACAAAAATAATTGAAAAAGCAAAAACAAACTGAAAAACAGCACATCCTGGAGGAGAAGCCTGCTGGCATTTAAACGCCAGTAAAGGCAGCAGAATGGGCGTTAAACGCCTAGTCTGGCACCATTCTGGGCGTTTAACGCCAGAAATGGGCACCAGACTGGCGTTTAACGCCAGAAAAAGGCAAGAAGCTGGCGTTAAATGCCAGAAATGGGTAGCAACCTGGCGTTTAATGCCAGGATTGGCAGCAAAGGGTGTTTTGCAAGCCTAATTGGTGCAGGGATGGGAAATTCTTGACACTTCGGGATCTGTGGACCCCACAGGATCCCCACCAACCTCAACTCACTTCTTCACACCTTTTCATAATACTCTTCCCCAAATAACCTCCACCAATCACCTCCATTACTCCTCCAAAACCATCATACAAACCACCTACATCCACCCACTCAAATTCAAACCATCACTCCTTCCTTTTCCACATCATAACCACCTAAAACCCCCTTGGACGAATAATTCACACACCTCTATCTCATCCATTTCTTTTTCTTCTCCTCCTTTCTTTATTCTTTTGCTCGAGGACGAGCAAACCTTTTAAGTTTGGTGTGGAAAAGCTCAGGTTTTTTTTTCCATAACCATTTATGGCACTTAAGGCCGGAGAAACTTCTAGAAAGAGGAATGAAAAGGCAATTGCTTTCACCTTCGAGTCATGAGAGATAGAGAGATTCATCTCAAAGGTCCATCAAGACCACTTCTATGAAGTTGTGGCCAAGACTCCTCATTGAAGAGGAGAAGCCCATCACTAAGAAAAGGATGGAGCAAACAAGAGAGCCCACTCATGGACCTCAACAAGAGCATGATGAAAATCATCATCATGAAATCCTTGAGATGCCTCAAGGGATGCATTTTCCTCCACAAAACTATTGGGATCAAATTAACACCTCCCTAGGAGAATTAAGTTCCAATAGGGGACAACTAAGGGTGGAGCACCAAGAGCATTCCATTTTCCTTCATGAAATTAGAGAAGATCAAAGAGTCATGAGAGAGGAGCAACAAAGGCAAGGAAGAGACATTGAGGAGCTCAAGCACTCCATAAGATCTTCAAGAGGAAGAACTATCCGCCATCACTAAGGTGGACCCGTTCTTTAATCTCCTTGTTCTTTATCTTCTGTTTTTCGAATTTTTTATGCTTTATGTTTATCTATGTTTGTGTCTTTATTACATGGTCACTAGTGTCTTAGTGTCTATGCCTTAAAGCTATGAAAATGAATCCATCACCTCTCTTAAATGAAAAATATTTTTAATTGAAAAAGAAAAAGAAGTGCATGAATTTCAAATTTTAAAACAGATTAATTATTTTGATGTGGTGGCAATACTTTTGTTTTTCTGAATGAATGCTTGAACAGTGCATATTTTTGAATTTGTTGATTCATGAATGTTAAAATTGTTGGCTCTTGAAAGAATGATGGAAAAGGAGAAATGTTATTTGATAATCTGAAAAATCATAAAATTGATTCTTGAAGCAAGAAAAAGCAGTGAAAAGCTTGCAGAAAAAAAAAGAGAAAGCAAAAAAAAAAAAAAAAGAAAGAAAAAAAAAAAAAAAAAGCAAGCAGAAAAAGCCAATAGCCCTTTAAACCAAAAGGCAAGGGTGAAATAAAAAAAAAGGATCCAAGACTTTGAGCATCAGTGGATAGGAAGGCCTACAGGAATAAAATCCTGGCCTAAGCGGCTGAACCAAGTTGTCCCTAACCATATGCTTGTGGCGTGAAGGTGTCAAGTGAAAACTTGAGACTGATCGGTTAAAGTCGTGGTCCAAAAGCAAAAAGAGTGTGCTTAAGAGCTCTGGACACCTCTAATTGGAGACTCTAGCAAAGCTGAGTCACAATCTGAAAAGGTTCACCCAGTTATGTGTCTGTGGCATTTATGTATCCGGTGGTAATACTGGAAAACAAAATGCTTAGGGTCACGGCCAAGACTCATAAAGTAGTTATGTTCAAGAATCAACATACTTAACTAGGAGAATCAATAACACTATCTGGATTCTGAGTTCTTATAGAAGCCAATCATTCTGAACTTCAAAGGATAAAGTGAGATGCCAAAACTATTCAGAGGCAAAAAGCTAAAAGCCCCGCTCATCTAATTAATATTGATCTTCATAGATGTTTTTGGAATTAATTGTATATTCTCTTCTTTTTATCCTATTTGATTTTTAGTTGCTTGGGGACAAGCAACAATTTAAGTTTGGTGTTGCGATGAGCGGATAATTTATACGCTTTTTGGCATTATTTTTAGTATGTTTTTAGTATATTTTAATTAGTTTTTATTATATTTTTATTAGTTTTTATTTAAAATTCACTTTTTTGGACTTTACTATGAGTTTGTGTGTTTTTCTGTGATTTCAGGTATTTTCTGGCTGAAATTGAGGGACTGAGCAAAAATCTGATTCAGAGGCTGAAAAAGGACTGCAGATGCTGTTGGATTCTGACCTCCCTGCACTCGAAGTGGATTTTCTGGAGCTACAGAAGCCCAATTGGCACGCTCTCAATTGCGTTGGAAAGTAGACATCCTGGGCTTTCCAGAAATATATAATAATCCATACTTTGCCAAAGATTTAATGGCCCAAACCGGTTAAGAATTATTGATATCCTGACTAAGAGTTACAAGATAACCATAGCTTGCTTCAAGCCGACAATCTCCGTGGGATCGACCCTTACTCACGTAAGGTATTACTTGGACGACCTAGTACACTTGCTGGTTAGTTGTGCAGAGTTGCAAAAGTGTGATTGTAATTTCGTGCACCAATGCCTAAGGGAATCAAGCTGATATATTTGAATGATGAGGCTCGGCTTTGGCAGCAGATCCTAGGTAACTACGTGATGCCGAGCACTCATGAGACAGAGGTGCCCACTGCTATGATCACCCTCATCTGGTTTGTGATGGAGGGTAAGGACCTGTATCTTTCACGTTTCATCAGGTATTTTATGGCCAGGGTCCATGTCAGAGGCACTCTCCCTTTCCCTTATCTAATCACCCAGCTAGGCCGCTGAGCTGACGTGCCTTGGGAGCTTGCTGATGAGAAGCCAACTGCTGTAGACTGCAAGAAGATCATACCTCACAGTAGGAAGTTCCAAGCCTTGGGTTATAGGCCGCCTTTTCTTACTGCTTCTGCTGAGGCAGCCACATCTTCAGCTGCCCCTTCTGCATCCACTGCTGCACCAGCTCCATCCACTGCACCTCCACCTGCTCCTGAGCCCATTTATCATCTCGTGCACCGACTCTTCGCACGCCTGGATCATATGGAGCATCGCAACAAGTGACGCTATGAGCACCTAAAGTTGATTATCTGATCCGGCAGCGACATCCACTCCGAGCCTGACACCGCTTCTGAGCCATCTGATGTGGGGGCGGATGATCATGAGGAAGAGGCACATGCCCAGGCTGAGCAAGGAGGACCTGAGCAGGCTGCACCACACCATGAGGAGCCCCACCAGATCCAGGCTACAGATCTGGAGATTCCTCTACAAACAGAGCCTCCGCTTCAGCAGGCAGCTCCTCCTACACTTATCGAGACTGCAGACCCTCAGCCTACCGCAGAGTCACCGGCAGCCCATCCTTCCGGAGATGACACTTCTTCGCACCCAACTTGAGTGAGCATCGAGGATGATGCTATTATTTAAGTGTGGGGAGGTCGCCATCTCCGGCGTACTTTATTTTGGTGAACCACTTTTCAGACTCTCTTTTTATCCTATTTTGTTTATTTTCTATATTACTATTTTTACCTTATCTTATTTATCTTCCAGTACTTGCACATTTTTTCTGTATTTTTACGGTATTTTCGCATTTTGCACTTTGGTTTATATATTTATCTTAGATATTTAGTTTAGTCTAGTTGCAATTTTAGCTTATTAAGTTGTGATATAGAATATATGGATTAATTAGTTTGGTTTACCCTTTTTTTGGCATACGATAACTTGGATTAATTGGAAATAAAAAGAGTAAACTAGAAACTTTAGTATAACGGAATCACAACAATCCACATACTGTATATATATATAGCAATAAATGATTGGTTAATTTACACAACATTTTTCAAGGAAGAACACTAAGATTTTAAGAGCCACCCTAAGATTCACATTGAGCATAATGGGAACTCTTGATTTCTACTTGCATGGCATACATAACTGATATATGATTTTTGAGCCAAAGAACACACAACCTGTGAGTTTTTGAGCTTATTTGTATGGTTACATTATTTAACCATAATTATTTCATTCTTGTGTGTTCGCCTTTCTTTTTTATTCTGGTGACTTTACTTTGTTTTAATCTATATGTCTAATATAGAATGTAGATACATACCAATATATGATTGAGACCATTATTTAAATTGCTCATTTATCCCAAATTAGCCTACCTTTTACATCATCCTTGTTAGCCCCCTTGAGCCTTTTAATCCCCTTTTGTTTTATAACCACATTACTAGCCTTAAGCAGAAAAACAAAATAAAAATCCCAAGTTGAATCCCTAGTTAGTTTAAGATAGAAATTGTGATACACACTAAGTGTGGGAAAACGTGGGAACATGGGTTGGTAGGAAAGAACTAAATTAGTAAAATAGTCAGAAATTTGGGAGCATACTCATGTGAAACCAATTTGAATTAAAATACCATGTGCATTGATATATGTTATTCTTTTAAAAAAATCCTTTTTATAATATAAATAGATAAATAAGGGGATAAAATTACCCCAACAATAAGTTTAGTGAAGAAATCAATGCACATGAGGTAAGAATCAAAATAAAATTGGTACATGAGTATGTATTAAGAAAGTAAAAAATTGGGAACCCCAAGAAAGTTATAAATTATATAGAATATGTATATGTTAGGTGAGATCTTAGACTAATTAAAGGTTCAACTTATAGCTCACTTAGCCTTATATATATACTCTTACCTCTACCTTGGCCCCATTACAACCTTGAAAAAGACCTCATGATGTTTATATGTATACATTGTATAATTGTTGATTGGTTAGATGAAGAACAAAGTTTTAGAAAGCAAGAATAGAAAAGAATAGAGTGATTAACCCCAAACACTGAGTGACTAGAGAGTAAATACAAAATCCAGTAAGGGTTCAACAGCTCATCATCATATATCTCTGCTTAATTGTTTAATTGTCTTACAAGCTTATGAAATATTTTAACCCAACTCAATTGTGACAGTGCTTTAACATGATTTAGGCTTGGCTATGCATATATGATTCCTTGAAAATATGAATCAAATTAACCACATGTAAGCTCTATATATATAGGTGGATAATAATTAATATTGCATGATTCATGTAGGTAGATTGCATTTAGAATAAATTGCATTGCATAAGATTCCATCATTCTAACTTGACCCTTTCTCTTGGATTTAGCATGAGGACATGCTATTGTATAAGTGTGGGGAGGTTGATAAAACCATATTTTATGATGTATTTTGTGCTCAATTTAAATGATTTATTCAATCCTTCACCCACTTATTCATGTAAATTGCATGGTTTTACTATTCCTTCCTTATTTTATGATATATGTGAAAAACATGTTTCCTATGCTTTAAAAATATTAATTTTAATTATCCTTTATTACCATTCGATGTCGTGATTTATGTGTTAAGTATTTTCAGATCTCATAGGGAAGGAATGGCTTAAAGAACAAAAAGAAAACATACAAAAATGGAAGGAAAGCACAAAAATGGAATTTTGAAGAAAAGGCAGCGACGCGAATGCATGGACGACGCGAACGCGTGCCTGGCGCGAAATGGCATCGACGCAAATGCGTGGAAGACGCGGACGCGTGCCTTGAGCAGAACGCAAATGACAGTACGCGTGACTGACGCGTACGCGTGACAAGGAAAACTCTCAGATGATGTGAACGCGTGACCCACGCGAACGTGTGACAGACGCCACGTACAAGAATCTGCAGAAAACACCCCCAGTGATTTCTGGACCCTTTTTCGGTCCAAATCCAAGTCAGAAACATAGAATATAAGCCAGAGAATGGAGGAATCAAAGAACGAAACAACTTAGAGACGATATACAACTCTCATAATTTTAGGATTAGATGTAGTTTTAGAGAGAGAGGTTCTCTCCTCTCTCTTAGGTTTTAGGATTAGGATTCCTTTTATTTTTATCACTTCAATACGAGGTTCAAGATTTTCCTTAATTAATGTTCCTCTTCTATTTTTGTTTATTCCAATGCTTTTACTTGTTAATATTCCAATTTAGCTTACGAACCTTTTTTTTATGTCAAGATTTGAATATTCCATTTAATATTAATTGAGGTATTTCAGATTAATGATTATCTTATTCCATTTATGATGCTTTCAATTTAATTTAGATTTATTTTCTCCCTTTGCTTTGGTTAAGTGATTGGTAACACTTGAGTTATCAAACTCAGCTGTTGGTTGAGATTGGATTTGCTAATTGGTTTGAATCGCTCTAAAAGCTAGTTTTCCCAAAGAAGTTAACTAGGACTTGAGAATCAAATTAATTAGTCTACTTGACTTTCCTTTGCTTTAGTAAGGGTTAACTAAGTGGAATTAAAACCCAATTTTCATCACACCTGATAAGGGTAACTAGGATAGAAATTCCAATTCTTATACATTGCCAAGAGAATTTTATTATTATTAATTTATTTTTCTTATCATTTAAATTACCTGTTCCTTATGTCGAAAACCCAAAAATTTTACCTTTTCCATAACCAATAATAAATCATACTGCCCTGCAACTCCTTGAGAGACGACCCGAGGTTTAAATACTTCGGTTATTTATTTTTATTGGGTTTGCTTAAGTGACAAACAAGTTTTTTTTTGTATGAAAGGATTATTGCTTGGTTTAGAAACTATACTTGCAACGAGAATTTATTGTAAATTCTAAACCATCAATCTTCAGTTCATCACAATCCCACGCGAAGGTCCCCTTTTACCAATACGCGATGAAACAAGGGCAGTGGCTGGTGCCGAAATAGGGGCTATCGGGACTGGTATTGTAGAACTAGATGCAGTAGCCCTTGTCAACCTTCGTGAAGTAGTAAACGGCGCAGGGATAAAGTTGAGTGAGACTCAGAATGAAGGGGTGGGGACTTAAGGTTTTTTACTGCTTTACTTTATTATGTTTTACACTTTTGCTTTTAATATCTTGGTTTTTTTTCTTTTATATTTAGTTACTGTTGTTTATATTTATAATTTAATAAAATTTCTTTAAGTTACATAAATTAAATT
>NC_029793.2:136176035-136178546 GCF_000816755.2 Arachis ipaensis | reverse complement strand
TTTGCTTTTTTTTTCTTTGATATTTAATTATTGTTCTTTACAAATATAATTTAATTAAATTTTTTGTGCTTTCACAAATTAAATTCTAGTTAACATTAAAAATCTGATTATGAATAAAAATTATATATTAATTTTTTAAAAAATATAAAATAATATTTACAATTTTTAAAAATTAATGAATACAAATAGTATGTAAAAAATTTTATTTTTTGAAACAAAATAAAATTATTTTGAAAAAAATATATACATAATTTTTTTACTCTTAAAGTATTTAACATTTTGAAAAAAAATGTTATAAAATATACTTATATTTTGTGACAAACAATTAACTTGTTACAAACAATATTAAATTTTGTGACAAATTAATTATTTGTTACAAAACAATTAGAGTTTTTGAAAAAAAACATATTTTGTTACAAAATATTTTAAATTTTTGCAACTTCTTTTTTTTGTTACAAAATATTATAATATTTTATAACAAAATACCATCTCGTTACAAAAACTAACATAATTTATAACAAAAGAAATCAGGTTGTTACAAAAGATTATCATGTTTTGTAACAACTTAAAATGTTGCTACAAAACATTATCTTTTGTAACAATCACCAATTATTATTACAAAAAATTATTTTTTTGTAACAAGTTTAAATTTGATACAAAATTTTTGTTACAAATGTTCTATTTTCTTGTAGTGTTGGTTCTTTTAAAATCTTCTTCATCACTTATAATATCCCCTTCCACCAAACCAGCCATTCTTTTAATATCATGTAGATTTGAATCATATGTTACCATTTTCATGAGATTTATTTTTGAATTGTCATTACACCACTCATTCAAAATATCTTCTGAAATTACCAATCTGCCCTTATCTTCTTCACTCTCTCTCGTCACAGTCATGAGCAACTCCGTCACCTGGTCACTGTATTCCGGCATGTCTATTTCCCTTGTTGACTTTACAACCGTTTCTGCATAGTCACTTTTTGCACCGCTATGTCGCTGTTTGCTGCTTTTGCTGCTAGCAGCAATATTTTCCAAGTTACATCCCAAATCATATGTCTCTCCTCCCACCTCTTTTACCAATACATCAAATCCACTGAAGCCTATTATAGTATGTATCCATTCATTGATCACGTCCAACATGCAGGTATCAATTTGCACGCGTCCAACACTGAAGGAGTTGCACGATTCTGTCATATTATCACACACAACTACTTCGTCCCATTGACTTTTTATCATTTTGAAAGTTTCTACTGACCAGACATGCAAAGGAACTTCAAAGCATTCTAACCACACTCTTCTAGTTTCACTCCGCTCCGCTTCCTCCCATCTCCATACGCTATGGAAGAACTGTAGGAGACTATTCATCTTAAAGAAGTAAGTTTCTTCAGCACTCAGCACACAGTCGAACGTTAGTAGAGTTTTATACGCACCCAATTCTTGTACTTGGATGACTTGAGGCAGGTTTTTCGCAATCTTTTAAAGAATTAAAATCGATGGCTTTTGTCGTCCCTCCCATTAGGCTTCTCGGCAACCAATCCAAATTTTCTTTTGCCACTGTTACCTCCATCTTTTTTGTCCACCTGTTCCTATGTGGATCCTGTTCTTTGTTCTCCTTTCTGGCCTCTTTTGTATTCAGTCGTGCGTCAACATGAGCCTTTTTGCGTTGTGGCTGTCGAACAGTATTGTTTTGATTATCTTCTCGTCTCAGCGCCCTCTTCGTGTCACACACATCCGACTTCCTCCTGTACTTCGCTTCCTTCACAAATACATTTTTTCCTCTCAACCTCATTCGATTCATATCCCTTATCGCCTTCAAAGCCCCTCCCTTCGTAGTGTATTGTATGAACGCAAAAATATATACATTATCCCTTTTTTGTTTACGTGATAAATATATGTCATTTATGCATTCCGTCCAATTGAACAACTGAAACAGTTCTCTCTTTGAGATATCTTCATGAAGAATATCCACAAAAATAGAAAAAGACTCATGTTCTATCCATTGATATTCTTCTTAATTCCAAATTCTTGTATCTTTGTCAAAATAATATCTACTATAAAAGAGGTAGAAATTAGATTGTTTATATTAGGATTTATCCATCATGTGCTCTAAAGATATAAGTTAAGATTACAAATTAAAAAATTTTTTATTGAAAATACAAAAATTTAAGTTTTTAATGTATTTGTTTTATATTAAATAAAAAAATTTAATACTTTTTACTAATGATACTTTTCATGTACCTTTTAAGACATATTAACTAAACCCTTTATATTATTACCTAATTAGAGATTGTTATACCTAGAGAACCTTGCTCTTATTATTTAAAAAGTCATGTACTCCATATGAAATAATTTAAGAATATAGCTTCTGAAAACACTAAACAAGGTAAATAAAACAAAGAAGGAAGAAAACAAAGGAAAGAAGTTATTTGGTGTTAAGAAAGAGCAATAGAAGAAAAAGAGAGAGAGAGAGAGAGAGAGAGAGAGAGAGAGAGAGAGAAGAGAAACACAAAC
>NC_029793.2:136167296-136175891 GCF_000816755.2 Arachis ipaensis | reverse complement strand
CACATCTCTGGTAATAATCCCTTCACCTTTTCGGGTTTTTTGTTTTTGTTTTTACAAAGTAGCCATTTTTATTTCATTATCGATTGCCCAGATCGTTCAATGCTTCCACATGAGCTATTCACTTTGTATGTGCCCAAATTATTCAATGTTTAGCTTCTCGGTTTCACGAAGAACATGTTTCATTTGGTACACTTTCTAGGAAGAAATTATTTATAGGGCAAAAAAAGGTTATATATTTTCCTTTCAAAAAAAGAAAGAGAAAACACTCGCTTGAATTTTTAATTTTTTCATGCAATCGCACTGGATATGGTGGTGCATTCAGTGACATTGGATAGACTCAGATGGATTTTTATTTATTTGTTTTCTCTTTTCCTTTCTTTTGTAGTGATTGTATTTTGTTTGTCAGTTGAAAATCCCTTTTGGAAAGGTCAAGTAGGAGGAAGAGATTTAGTTAGCCAGGTGCAATTGTTATATGAATCCGGCATTTGATGTTGTGGCCTTTTGAATGATTTTGGAGCCATGTTTCAGTGGCTATTCAGAGGCCATGATTTTCATGAATCTGTTATTTTGTTTTCCCTTTCACTGAGGAGAAATTGTGTGCATGCACGCGCGCACATGTGTGTGTGTGTCATCTTTGTAATGAGAATATAAATGCAGTTATTGCAAATTAGGCACTAATTAGAATTTTAAAAGCAATCATGAGTCATGACCGGTTTACTTATCTTCACAACAGTTAGGTAAAATATTGAACTGAAGTACTAAATTTCTTGTGTGTATTATGTATATAGTTCTAAGAATTGTTTCCTGAGATGTAGGAAACATGCAGAGTCCAGATGCAAATCGGCTTCCCGAGGTTGATTCCTTGCCGGATGGGTTTGTGGAGAGCACTACAGATCCTGTTGCTCCTCCAACACCATCTTCTGAACAAGAGAAACCCCCGAATAACTACACGGAGGATGGTTCCTCAGACCTCACTCGAACTCGTGAATTATCAAATGAGTTGGGAGAAAAAGAGTTTCAAAACAATCATGGTAAGAAAAATCAGGGAGAAACTATAAACTTCTCACGTTCAATTGTCTAAAGCACATACTTTTGATGCTTCAGACTACTCAGTGGAAGTTCAAAATGATAGCTGTATGCGACAGGAAGAAGGCACTCAGATTACACCTCCTGTGGCCAAGTCTGGTTCTGATGCTATGCAATCTGGATGCTGTACAGTGAAGGATAAGCAACATGGTGAATCTCAAAGTTTAGATAAATGTAATTATCCTAAGCCTTAATGCTCCCTTTTGTAGATGTTGTAACCAGTAAATGCATGGTAATTGTTATTATTATATATCTTGGGAATTGCATGAATAACATTTTTCTTGAATAAAGACTTGATCAGTTACATCAGGTTAGCCAATTTTGATCATGTTGGTGAAACTATGTCATGTATTTATTTCCTAGTGATACGTGTATGATGCTTCTGGAAACTATATCAACATAGCACCTAAGACTAAGACCTAATAATTTTGCACACTTTGGTGCTTCTCTCCACCTACATTCTCTTTCTCTTTTATTTTTACTACAAATTCAACATAAATTGTTTTACATTGAGGTCAAATCAGTTCTAGATAACTTCATGGGAAGTTGATAAAAACATTTGGATCACCTAGACTAATATCCATGATTACTTTGCTGGCAAAAACCAAATTGAGTATGCAAACGTTTAAGACTTTTTCGGTTTTACAGATGAATGAGATCTCAATATCTCATCAACAAATATTTCTTATATTTCTCTTGTGCTGCTGGACAATGCACCACACTAACTAGCTTCCGGAAACTCGATTCAATCGATGGATTCATGCTTGCTTGAACTTAGAAGATAATTTTTCATGTGCGCTTTTTATACAACAGAAAAATAATAGAGATAAATGTAAAGAATTGCTCATGTCTGCAAAATATTTATTTGCTAGTTGTTACAATATCCCCTCATTGCATTTATGTGTTCTAGTGCTTTCCTATAGTATCCGACATGGTTTTGTTTCTTTTTTATCCTTTCCTTTGCAGCAACTGTTGAACCTTCGGAGACAAAAGCAGCAAAGGATACATCTTCACCAGATATGGTTGACTCTTCAAAAAACAGAAAACCAGTTAGTAAATTTATCCTGTTAATTCTCATCTATTCACACATGGATTAGTACATATAAATATATCAGCCGTTCTATACATTCTGATGCTCTTGCTCAATAAGTTTAAAAGGATTGTTTTTGCAGTATTCATATTTGAGTTAAAGAGATTTGATTGGGTGAATACTTTTTGCTATATATTTCCTCATTTTCGTCAGTATTAGCAGATGTGTCATGTTCCCTTATTTTTGTTTAATACTACATATGAACATATGAGAATGAGACAACCTTTGGAGGGGACTGAACAGTTAAACTTAATTTCTTAGGAAACTGGTGAAAAGCGTAAGAGTGCAAAGCGTACACTTAAATCAGAAAAGGAGCTTTTGGAGTTTTCACTGAAGTATCAACAAGTGTTGGCAGAAAGAGATGCTGGTATGTTGCAATGAGTAATCTGACTTTGCTTATTAATTTGAAATATACTCTACAAAGCCTTTGCAAAGCTTCAAATTATTGGAATTTTTACTTCATATCAGTATTAGACTAGAGAATTTTAAGGGATTTTTGCTGCATTGATCAATTACCTCAGTAATTTGAGTGCGTACAGTGGTAATTTGTAATGGATTATGTCATTTTATTGTGCTGTTTTGGTCTTCCTTCTGTATGTATGATTTCTCTTTTATTGAACCCTACTTAGCAGGAAAAAGCTTAGTTGTTGTTATGTTATTTCTCTTACAAATATTAAATTGAGGTACCTATTCTATGATAAATTTACCTTCCATTTTTGTGCCTTTAGTGGGCCTAGTATTTCCGGCACTTGCAATGGCTTCTTTATTTCTTTATGTTCAAAAGAACAAGATCTTTCCATTTTCTAGTACCATGGCCAAAATGAACTACCGCTTCCATCATCTCTTCCAACGTTATGTTCCAGTATCTTTTAAGACAAAAGAAAGTAAGGAGGAGGACGAAAGAACAAAAAAAGAACAGTAACGTTCCTCCTTATCCATACCTACCTACCGACTATGGGACCCAACTATCATTGTTCACACATCACATGTGGATTGGTGGATTTCTCATAGTTGGTGCTGCTGCGCACGCAGCTATGTTTAATAGAAAGATATCTATATAATATCTTATTTATATATTTCTTTTTATATTTCTATATTTATTTTTATACTTATTTTTATTCAAAAAGAATAATATATATTAATAAAATAAAAAACGAAATCCAATTTTATTAATAATTAGATATATGTGTAAGACATATTTTCTTAATTCTAATCGACTGGGCGTATTGTGTTGATTCTTTTAAGTAATATATCTGGAAATACCCGTCGATTCCTTATACTCTTATGGAATCTCAAATAAAGGGAAGCATCTCATTTGATAAAATGTTGATGTTAATTTTTTCTTTCCACTGACTGTTGCCTTCTTTATGTAGCTCTTGCTGTTCGAGATAAGCTTGAGTCACTTTGTAGGGAGTTACAACGTCAAAATAAAATGTTGATGGTATATTTCTGTTGCGCTGCTACATCTTAAGATTGTTTAGTTGCCAAATTAAAGCTCTCTTATCTTTGCATTTAGAGTGGCTACTTTTCTTGGGCCAATCTTATGGTCTGTATCAAAACTATTTTCAGGAAGAATGCAAACGTGTATCGACCGAGGGGCAAAACTTGAGGCTGGACCTTTCAGCCAAGTTTCAAGATGCAATCAAGGTTTGATCATTCTCTCTTGTTTAGCGTGTATGATACTGAAATATAGTGCACATTTGGTATATTAGGAAGATGTAAAGGATACTTAAAGGCTTGAGTTTAACTTAGCAATAAAAATGTATAACACATTAATTCAATTTAATCTTTGAGCTGTGCATAGAGGTCTGAGAGGATCAGATGAGTTGCCTTTCTCTGTGATCGGGAATCTTATATCTCCCTTGTCATTGAAATACAATTGCTGCTCGAGCAGTGTAATCTTCGTCAAACATAAAGCGGTGTGATCCCTAAACAAGTTAACTCCTAACCTTTATCTTATACGAACTTCCCTCAAAACAATAAACCTCAATCAGATCTAACTAACTACAGTCTAATATACTCTATAAAGAGGAAACACTGGCTACCATGAACAAAAAGTATCACCTAAAAGGGCCATGATTTTAACAAAGAAGAAATATTTTTTCCTAGCTGCCCCATGATTGTATCATCAATTAGCTTTTTCAGTTGTTATAAAGAAACCACAAAGTTACAGTTGGTGTAATGGTCACAGATATTTGCACAGCAATAATGATTGAGATTGAGATAATATGTTTCAATGTAATAATACCATAAATGAAACTTTTTTTCCTTTTAAAATTTCTTTTTCTCATTTGTAACGATTAGTATTTTGGTGATTTCTCTCACCAATTTCTGTTGCAGGATGTGAGCAATAAGCTTGAAGAGCGAAAGGATGAGTGTCTTACTCAGCTTAAGGAAAATGACATGTAAGACCTCGACAGCTGATATATTTATGTTCAAACATGTGCATATTTTATTTTTGGAAAATACTTAATCACAATAATAACCAGAATTTTGTTATCAAAACTTTTAACCTGTGCATAGATTTGCTCTTTTAGCTGATCCAACCATTGTCACTGAATTTATATAATTTCTGGAAAAAAAATTATTGCACACAACATGAGTCTTGAACCTGTCTCAATCCGCTCACCGTAGTGCTTTGTTCTTTATTTATCATTTATTTATTTATTGTACGGTACATTTATTCTTTAAAAAAACAGTAACTGAATGCCTACAATATTGTTTTATTTAACTGTGGAATTGTATTTAGTTGAGCAGAAAATAATTTGCCATGATTCCAATACAGGTTAAGAAACAAGCTAAAGCAGCTTGCTGATCAATATGAACTATCTGAACAGCAGTACGCCCAGAAGGTAATGTTTGTATCATCCTACGATTAGTCATGTTTACTCATTTTTTGGAATCGATAACCTGTAGTGATTATTTTATGTCTGAATCAACAGTTGAAGCAAAAGACATTGGAACTTCAGCTCGCTGATTTAAGAGTTAAGCAACACGAGGAAAAATTGGTTCAGGAACAGTCTCAGATTAAAGTATATGCAGAACAAGTGTCTCAGCTATTAGCAACAGAAAAGAATTTACGCATGCAGCTGACGACTGATGGGGAAAAATTCCAACAATTCCAGGTTTCATTTGATTCTCTTTGTATTAAAATCTATTTTACGCCAATGAGTTCATTGTTATCTTATGTTATGTTGATATTGACGTGATGTTTGGATACAGAGACTTGTTGTACATATCATTGCTAGATGCTTATATTTTATGACTACAAGTTTTGATGCATTGAGTTTCAGGAAGCCTTGTCAAAAAGCAATGAAGTTTTCGAAACATTTAAAAACGAAATTGAGAAGGTATACTTCACTTCTCTTTGGGTTCTTCCTGGAGTAATGCTGGTTTTACTATGTTGAGTGCATATATAAAGTCTTTGATCTTTTCCTCTATTGTGGTTGTAACTACCAGATGGCGAAATCAATCAAGGAACTCAAGAAGGAAAATCAATTCTTGAAGAGTAAATCTGAAAAGTCTGATATTACGCTTATAGAGTTAGTTGATGAGGTATAGCTTGCAGTTCCATTTTTTCATTGCGCGTATTGCTTGTTTTCCACGAGTGTTTTCATTGTCAAAATGTGTGAAATTTCACTTGTTAACATCTGATCTGAGCAGCGCGAGCGGTTGAAGAAACAACTGGAGAAAACAACGAAACAGAAGGAGAAGCTTGAGTCGTTATGCCGGTCGCTTCAGGCAGAAAGGAAGCAAAGTTCCTCTGAGAACAAAAGCAGCAACAATTCAGTTTCATCATGAAGAAAATAGTTGGTTCTAAGCACATTCCTAGAGACTTGTGGAAGGAAATGTATCATTCTAATACTCTTTTTTTTGTATCTAATCTAGCATGGCTTGTTTTGTCAGGGAACTTTCATGCAATCATGTAATTTCATAATTCTGATTCTTTTGCTATAATACTATCTTATTATATTTTTCTTAAAGATGCAAAGCAGGGTTTTTAGAACATCCTTTGCATATTAGTTAACTATAAAATATCAAAGCGTGACACTATATGAGATTCTTAAATTACATCCAGTCTTAGATGAAAGTTGAACTCGGATGCAGCATTTAAGAGACATCCTAATGTGCCATCTGAACTAAGCCTCAAGCTACAACAAGGGAAATACTAAATATTGCATATTCCAAACAATTGATCTTGGTTAAACATAAGATAAGTTGGGCTGTCTTTGTGTGATTTCAAGATCACAGGTTCAAAACGTAGAAGCAGCTAGCAATATGCAATTAACAGGTTAGCCTGTCCAAATTACATCTTTTGAGTGCGGTCTTTTCTTGGACCTTCCGTTAATGCGGAAGCTTGTGCACCAGGCTACCCTTTGATTTGTTTCCAAATTGGAAGAAGAAGAAAAAGAAGCGTCTTTCATCAAAATGAATCTTCAGGGTTGGGGTTTTGATCTGAGTTGTACATTGAGAAAAGAAGAATTTGCTATGCTTGAAGGTACCCTTCCAGTTAAGTTGTTATTTGAAGGATCAAGATCAGCAAAGGGTGCCACATTGTAACTCATTATGTGAAATGTTTTGAAAAAGTGATAGATTAGATTTAGATGACATGTCCCAAAACTAAAAATGATACAATTTTAGAAGTCTAAGTACATTACCTCATTTTTTATTTTAGCTATACTATCAAACTTAACGATGTGGTTTTCACTTTTCACAGCAGGATCTAACCGACAAGTTCATAAAGATCAGGCACTAAAATCATACTAATTTTTTGAAGATAAGAAGAAACCTTAAATACTAAAAGTTGCTGGTAACTCCAAGCAACATGATTGCAAATTTGCCAATGTATCTCAAACAATGAAAACTAACCGATTTTTTTCCCCAAAGAACATAAGAGTATGTCGCCATAGGTTAAATTATTGGGAGATTCTATGGTGCTTACTAAGAAAATCAACATAATATGTTATCCTTATGTGTCAATTATTGATTGGAGGCTATATCTTTAAATAAAAAAGAGAAAAAAAATATTAAATTAAAGTAATATAATAAAAATTTTATTATAATAGTTTATTATAATAAAAATTTTGAGAAATTTTTTAAATAAATAAATTAAATATTTTATTTTTCAAAATATATTATTATAAGAATATTTATTAATTAATGTAATATTATTTATTTCATTTATATTAAAAATAAGATGTATATATATATATTTTATTTACACTATAAATAAAATAAATAAAATAATATAAACAAAATATTAAAAAATTCTATTAATGTTTGAAATAATAATAATAAGTATAAAATTAATTAAAATAATAAATATTTAATATTTTTTATTATAAAATTGTTAAAACATAAACTTAGATGAGTTATGTAAATCGATTTTACTTTTTAAAATAATCTAAAATAAACTATAAATATTTTCTTTTTAATTATCCAATAGTCTATCATAAAAATTAAATAGATATATAAATATTTCATTTACACTTTAAATAAAATTGACTAAAAAAAATTTAATATGTATCTCGTTTACATCTTAAGTACGACAAAAAAAAAATATGGCTCTACGAGAAATTAATACTTAACTCTAAACTATTGATCTTGTATAATCTTTTTAGCGTTGTTATCTATACAAATATAATATGAGTCCTAAAAAATAGCCTCCAATCAACAATTAACACATAATAAAGACAGCATGTTATGTTGATTAACCTTATAATTTTATTAAATTTGTAATTAAGTCTTTACATTTTAAAAGTTTTAAATTAGATTTCTGCACTAACTTTAATTATTCCAAAAGCATTTAATTTAACTATATATGTTAAGAAATATTTGCGAATAGTGTAAGATGGATGAAAATATTTTTAGAACATAATTATTGAAAAAGATCTAATACAAATTTAAAATAATATAAAGACTCAATTAAAAACTTCTAAAATGTAAGAATTTCATTACAAATTTGAATGAATTATAAGGACTAAACAAATAATTTAATCGTTAGTATATTTCTCAATAAGAATATAGGACTAGTTATGCTCCATCGTAATGAATTTTTTCACGTGGCAGTGGATCAAGAGCAATCAGCCAAAAATACCAAGGGGAAGTTAAAACTTAAAACCAGTCATCAAGAGCATTTTTTGTATTGAAATTAGGTTTATTTTGATGTTAAAACTATGGGAGTATATTTTGAAAGACGTGTTTTCCATTTGGTGTGCCTTTAAAAAGCTGGCTGTGACTTGCTTAACTTTCTTTCTTTCATATGTTTAAATAGGATGACCATGTTCTGATTAAGTTTAATGATAATTACTAAGTTGATTAGTTATGGTATTACATCAAGGATGTGTTTTAGAAGTTTACTAGTATTTTTATCCGTAATTTTAATATAAATTTTTTAAAATTATGTTGATTTTATCTTA
>NC_029793.2:136166615-136167287 GCF_000816755.2 Arachis ipaensis | reverse complement strand
TGAATTTTTGTAGATAAAAAAAATTAAATAATAAATTTTTTTAGTTATTATTTTTATGTAAAAGAGTTTAATTTTTTAATTAATAATTAATTTTAATATTTATTATTTAAACTTGAAAGAATTTAACGTGTATATTTTTATATTTGATTAGGTGTTAAGTATGTTGCACAAATAAAAATAATTAATTTTTATGCTTGATATTTAAAATAATATTTTTTTCTCTCTATGTATATAAAAATATAATTAGATATTAGCACAAAAAAAATCATATTGATAGTTATAAAATTAACTCAAATTATTTTTTTTAAAACAATTGAATCTTGATTCTAACTTTTAATCACAACATTAGTATTCTCTCTAAATTATATGTAATAATAGGATAAAACACATGCATAAACCAAACACATAATAATATTACATGAAAGTTCTAAATCAAATAATGTTACATGTATGTCTTCATTCATAATTCTATATAAATCAAATTCATATTGAATTTGAATGAGCTATTATAGTACTAAATCGAATCAATATGATTCAAATTACATAGTACACTACTAAATAAATGAAGTTAATTCGATTTACAATTTCCTCTATGTAAATTGAATTAGTAAATTCGATTTACATTTTCATTCACTTTGAAATAGTACTTAAATAGAACAATTCATATAAATA
>NC_029793.2:136153846-136166460 GCF_000816755.2 Arachis ipaensis | reverse complement strand
TTGTGTATGAATATTATTTAACTTAATTTTTTTATTTTGAATACTTATATAAGAGGAGCAGATTTCGACGCCTTTACAATCTTGAACATCACTAGAAGGCCGCGCGAAAAACCCATGAGCAACAACAAACAATGACGAAGCTGAGTCTGGAACTCTTCTTTCAAAGAGATGCCAACATTGTGACTCGTTGGGATTAGCTACTTGCTTATAGGTTTCCTGAGTACATAGCTCCACTTCTTTTTGCCTTGACGTTTCATATTTTTCTGATATGTTAGGCTATTTATACAAAACAAGTTTTAAAAAATAAAAAAGACCATTTAACGAAAAGTAGGTGTTAGTCAAAGAGTTGCTAGTCGAATTTTTTAAATGCCGATTTGAAGAGAGATTGTTGTCAAAAAGGGTTTTGATTTGATGTAACATGTTTGAAGAATGAAGTTGACAATTGACATGTCAAATTTAATGATGTAATGCATAAGGGCAGTTATTTAGTTTTGTATTAAGACGAAATAGTTATTTTTGAATTCTTCTTCGGCAAATATTCTCATGCACCTCGCATTTCAGCGACTTTCTAAGTCTGAGTCTGTCACGAGTTTATTTTCTGTAGAATTTCTTCCATATCTTTATATTTTTTTTTTCAAATTTTTGTCATTTCTCTTCATGCAATTTATTTTTCTTCGCAAAGTCATTTTTCTTTCTTTAAGTTTTGAATTGTTATTTTATCTTCAAAAGACCCTTAACTTCGTTGAAGGCTTCCATTTACTTTTCTACAATTTCTTTTGTTCTTTATTAAAAATATTTATTTTAGTTGGCATTTTGTTTCTTCTTTTTCTTCAGTTGTTCAAAGTAAAAGTCTTTGGTGCATAAAAGAAAATTGGTACTCGCATAAGAGAAGTAGGTTTCGCTCTCAAATAATAGATATCGAACTAACTAAGATTACAGAAAAATTTCCATAACAAATTCGCACATCCGGTAGGACTCTTTTCTTTGAATTGTGTCAAATATTTTTCTTTTTATCATGGTATTGATTTAGTGTATGCAACTTCAGAGTGGTAAGATCATCAATATGACTGAAGAAACTTCAAACAATAATATTGAGTCATCATCAAATTGTAATTGCAGCACAGACTTCTGCAAGTTCAACATCCCACATAGACGGAAATATTCAGAATTCTGGAAATAGTTTTGGGAGAATGCTGCGGTTAATAATGCAACCGCTCGGAATAGTGGGCATAACTCATGTCCTCGAATTTCTCTAACTCAAATTCAATCGCCGGTAACTGCAGGTTGGCTTCCTTTTGGTCTTCCTCCAAGTTATACCCCACCTATGGGTGGTTATACGCCTCCAATTCGATTTGAAAATAAGCTAGTTGCAGTAAATAATAAACCAAGTTTCTCTCATTCTAATATGAGTCAAGATTACCAAATTGGTTTGACGTCGAATAGCACAGGGTCTTTTGCTACCTTTCGACAGCATATTAACGAAAACCATTATGATTTAGTCAATTTGTTAACTCAACAAATGACTACTATTCTAAATCCTATAGTGGCTGATAATGAAACAAAGTATGAGTGTTTGGTTAGGCAAGTCGAACGAATTGCTCGAATTGTTGATTATGATGAAGGGCGACCTCTTCATCAAAATCTTAGAGTAGATCCAGAAAACTTAGGCAATAATCGAGGAAATTTACATGATTACATTGGTGAGGACAAAAAAAATGCACTTACTTGGTTTTCGAATCTGAGGCCTAACTCAATTTTGACTTGGGCACAATTAGAGAATACTTTTTATACTCAATTTTATAGAGGAGAGTTAAACATAATAGTAACAGATTTGGTTGCAATAAAGCGTGGCACTGGTAAATCAATCGATGATTTTATGATTTGATTCAAAAACGCATGTAATTGATACTATGTATCACTTCCCGAGAGTGAAGTAGTTAAAATAGCAACCATGAGAGAAAATTATTGAATGTTCATATTCCTGATTTGGCTCATCTAGCTGAAAGAGTCAAACAAGTTGAATTATTTAAGAAAGAAAAAGAGGAATTTAAAAATGAGAGTAAATTTAAGAATTATAAATCTCTTGCTCGAAAGGAAAAAGTTGCTTAGATAGAAATGGAATCGTGGAGTGAAGATTCGGAAAACAAATATCTTGAAGTCGATTTGGCTGAATTAAAGAAGGGTCACCTTATGTTTGTGCTTTGCTGAAAAAAGTTGCAAATATTTATAAATTTAGCGAAACTAAGTTAAGGGTGGTAAGAAATATAGTTTCGATATTTCAAAGTCGGAACAAATATTTGATGTGTTGTTTAAAGATAAACAATTGATTTTTTTCTGAGGAAAAAATTTTGCCCTCATTAAAGATTTAAAAGGAAAACTTTTTGTAAGTTCCATCATGCAACTAGCCATTCGACTAATAATTGTGTTCGGTTCAGAGATCTTATTCAAGAAGCAATTATAGAAGGAAGATTGAAGTTTGACGATGAAAAAAGGACATGAAGGTTGATGTTGAACCTTTTGATATAGCTGCAAATTTTACTGATCCTCATTTCTTGGGGATGACTATGGCTGGTTTCACTTTATTTGAGTTCGATTCAACTCTGGAAAATTTTGAGACTAATGTCTGACAAGTGTACCCTAGTGCATAGTTGTCAGAACCGAACCGGTGATCGAACCGGTCAGGTCATTGGGTCACTGGGTCACTGGTTCAACCGTTGGATTACTGGTTGAACCGGTTGACTTGGTCCTATGTAAATAAAAAATAAAAAATAGTTAAAAGTTTAAAATTAAAATTTAAAATACATATTTTTACTAACATTTTAAAATATCAAGTTATTTTAAAACAATATGGAACATGAACAATAAATATTTTATTATTTTTACTCTATCATAAATATTTTTATTTTGTTTTTATATTAAAATAACTATTATTTTTAAATTTTAATAATTTATTAATTAGTTTATTACGCAAAATTCTGCAGCTGAGGAGATATAAGCTCAACTTGTTTTTTACAGGATAAGCTTAGGGGCTGTGTACTATACCGTTAACCTTGGCCACAGAATCATTAAAAGAAAAGAAATATAATTAATTTAAGAAAAAATAAGTGAGTTTATAATAATGAGTGAAATGAGTGAGTTTATAATTAAAATTAAAATAAATTAAATAAAAGTAAACTATTTGATAGAAGATATCTATATGTATTATAATTTGCATAAATTATAATAGAAAACATAGTGGTCTGGTGGTTGTGGAGCCTTTTGGTTTCCTTGAGGGCAGGGGTTCAAACCCTACTTCAAGCATTTTGGAAATATTTTCTTCCAAGCGGTTCGGTCAGACCACCTCACCAGTTTTGATCGGTTCACACCGAATTTGACCGGTTCAATTCCTTGTGCGGTTCAAATACTGGACCGGACCAATATAGGATCCGGTTCACCGGTCGGCCGGTCCGGTCCGGTTTTTACAACTATGCCCTAGTGTTGGTGATGGGATGTTGGATTTCTTAATGCACTAGAAATTAAAGGATAGAGACGTGTCATTTTGTCCAAGGTACAATGTTGTGTTTGATACAGAAGTTGCAGCAATCTTCGAGAAGGAAAGGATGAAGAAAGAGCTAACTCATAAGGAGGAGCAAGCTCGTCAGAGGCACCCTCCTCAACGCCCAGAAGGTCAGAGTTCTTGAAATCCTCAAGAAAATTGTTCTCCTTCATTCTGTCGTTCCCAAGCTATTAGAGTTAGATGGATAAAAAATTGTCAAGAATTTCGGAGTGTAAATTTCAAGAATATCAACACTAACAAGCTCAGAGGGGTCGTCGAGGGCATGGTTGTGGTCGATATCTGTATCCCCGAGGAAGGAGAGGGGGTAATCGAGGTGGAAGGCATTTTTGTCGAGTTGTGTCAGATAAGCCTTTGACTTATATGGACAAGGGGGAAAAACTTTCTGCTTTAACGAGGGTTGTGTTCCCAACTAATAGTGAGACTATTCCTAAAGGCAAAAAGCCTTCAAGTTCTATGGAAAAAGAAAAAGTAGTCGAAATAGTTCCTGCTAAGCCTAACGAGAATGCTGTTTTAAACCCTGATCTCGATGAATAATATTTTGAGGAAGGGGATGACGAGATGGTCAGTACAGTCTCCATTATTCCTTCAGAATTTTTGGGTGATTATGAAGAAAATCTCAGTGGGGATTATGATGTTGAGTTTGGAGATGAGGATGCGTTTGCATTCATCTGTGAATATGAAGAAGTAGGATGTTTTAATAAGCCTACCAATAAATAAAGAGCACATCTTCGACCACTGCATATTAAGGCCACGATAAGAGGTATTTCTGTCGACAAAGTGTTGATCGATGGTGGTGCAACGATCAGTTTGCTTCTGGAAAGAATGTTAGTCAAGGCCAGGAAGCATTTTGATTATCTTGTTCCCACCATTATCTTAATTACTGATTATCATGGTATCTCAACACCAGCAAAAGGATTGGTTACTCTACAAGTTCAAGTTGATTCTTCGATACGAACAATTGTGTTCATAGTGGTATCATCGAGGGCTAGCTATAATGCACTGTTAGGTCAAGATTGGATTCACGATGTCGGAGTTATACCTTTGATTGTGCACTAACAACTTCTCCTTTGGACTTGTGAGGGAAAAACTGAAGTGGTAGTGGCTTATTATAGTCTTTATGTTGAGCAGATACACATCCACTTCAAAGTTTACAATGACAAGCTAAAGCCTCTTGATGTTGATAGGAATCTTAATTATTACAACTGTGAAGGTTGTTTCCTAACTTCTAAGGGGCTCAACATAAAGCTTAGGACCCGAAGTTGGAATATACTCCTACAGTTTGGGAGTAATTATGATGTCTGAGAAATAGTTCAATTAGCAACATTTTGAAATGTCTAAAGAAAAGGACATGTCAAACTATTTATTGTCTTTAAAAAATTGTTTGAATAATTTAACTTTTGCTTCATGTTTTTCTTCTTCTAGCAATGATTCTCCTGATAAAGTTAAATCTATTAGGATTTCAATTCTGCGACATGTAATTCAATTTTTAGGGTAATTTTGATTACTAAGATCGAACCTGATAGAAATTTACTTCTATAGCATGTACTTTCCCTTTTAAGTATAATGTCGTAGGCACTACTTTGATTGATAAGTCTAAGATCATCAGTCAGCCAAATGTTGATATATCTCAAAATCTTTGTATTGTAAATGACTCGATAGCTGATTTGATTGATGATCCTAATAAGCTTTGTATTTCCTCTTGTAACTCAGTTAATTTTTTTTTCGATTGTATCTATGATCTTGAACCTTTGTGTTTTGAAAAAACTTTAATTAATCATGATCATAAAGGGGATTTGAATCCAAAGATTCACTTGAAGAAATTAACTTAGGAGTTGATGGTGTCATAAGGCCTACTTACATAAGTAAACATATTTATTTGGAATTTCGAATGGAATTAATTAAGCTTTTGAAATGAATACAAAGATTGCTTTATTGGGTTTATATGAGATGTCTGGTCTTGATCGATCTTTAGCCGAACATAGATTGCCATTAAAGTTGTTCTCTCGACCAGTAAAACAAGCTCCTAGGGGTTTTGCACTTGAAATAAATCTCAAAATTAAAAATGAGGTTGAACGATTGATCAAAGCTAAATTCATTAGGACTGCTCGTTATGTTGATTGGGTGTCGAATATTGTTCATCTAATGAAAAAAAATGGGAAGTTGCGAGTGTGTATTGATTTTCAATATTTGAACAATGAAACTCCTAAACATAAATATTTTATGCCTATAGTAGATATGTTAATTGATTTTGCAGCCGGTAATGAAATCCTAAGTTTCATGGATGGTTATTCTGATTATAACCAAATATTCATTATCGAGGAAGATGTGTCGAAAATAGCCTTTCGATGCCCAGGTGCATTGGATACCTATGAGTGGGTAATAATGCCTTTTGGTTTAAAGAATGCAGGGACAACATATCAATACGCAATGAGCGCAATTTTCCACGAATACATTGAAAATTTTATGGAGGTTTTATATCCTTGATGTGCTGGTCAAGTCAAATTCATTCGATCAACATCTTGAATATTTGCGCAAAGCCTTCGATACGATGCGTCGAAATGGTTTAAAAATGAATCTCTTAAAATGTGCATTCGGTGTGTCTGCAGGTAATTTTCTTGGGTTTTGTGGTTCAGAGAAAAAAGATTGCCATAGACCAAAAAATAAGGCTAAAGCTATTCTGGAATTACCACCGCCAAAAACGAAAAAAGCAATTCAATCTTTTTTTGGAAAAAGTAAATTTTTTACTACGATTTATTTCGAATTTGTCTGGTCAAACTTGAAATATGTGTGGACTAAGGATCATCAGGAGGCATTTGATTCAATTAAGGCCTATCTCTTGAATGCACCTATCAAGGTTGCTCTTCGCCCTTTAGAACCATTAAAATTAAATTGTATATCACAGCTTTGACGAATACGATTGAGTATATGTTAGCACAAGATGATGAAGCAGGAAATGAAAAGTCTATTTACTACTTAAGCAGAGTCTTGTCTGACATTGAGATGAGGTATTCCCCTATCGAAAAACTTTGTCTATCTCTATATTATGCTTGTACTAAACTCAAGTGTTACATGTAGCCAAAACTGTCAAGGTTATTGCACAAACTGATTTTATTAAATATATGTTATTCTACCCTATTCTGCTTGGTCGAATTGAAAAATGGGTGCTTACCTTGACAGAATATGATTTACAATATCTTCTTGCTAGAGCAGTTTAAGGTTAGGTTATTGTAGATTTCTTGGTCGATAGACCAAATAATCTAAATGATCAGGGGAAACCTTGTTGAGGTTAAACCTTGAAAGTTGTATTTCGATGGTTCGAAGCACAAAGACAGTGCTGGTGTGGGTATTTTAATTATATCTTCAAATGAGATTCTATTGAAATTCTTGTTTGAATTAAAATATCCATGTTTGACTAATATGGCTGAGTATGAGGCTTTGATATTAAGATTAGAAATTTTAACTAGCAAAGGGGCACAGGACATTGAGATTTTAGGAGATTCTCAATTGGTTTTAAAACAATTGTCGAAAGAATTTAAATATATAAGTGAAGTATTGCAAAAGTATTTGTCTATAGTATGAGAATTGTTGGTATTATTTCGAAAGGTATCACTAACACAAATTCCAAGGGTTCAAAATGAAAAAGCAAATGAATTAGCTTAGATTGCTTTAAAATATTAAATTTCTCCTGGGACTTTGGAGAAGCTGGCAAAGGTGCAACAAATTCTTGTGCCTGTCAAAGAACGAGAGATTTTGGTAATGATGAGTGTGATGATGATGATTGGAGAAAATCAATTTCTAGTTATTTAGAGAATCTTAATATTCAAGTTGATAAAAAAACAAAAAACAAAATTAAGGGCGATGAGTTTTGTGATTTTAGGGGATGAAGTATATAAGAAAGGTGTTAAAGGAAGCCTTATGAGATGTTTAGGAAATTCTGAACCTACAGTTGCTCTTGGAGAAATTCATGAGGGTACTTGAGGAACACATCAAATAAGTGAAAGAATGAAATGGGTATTACGGCGTGATCGAGTGTTCTGGCCGATTATGATTAAAGATTGTACTAACTATGCAAAATCATGTCAAGAATGTCAAAAATATGGAATAATACAATAGGCACTTGCTTCTTAATTGCATTCAATTATTAAACCCTGGTCGTTTAGAGGTTGGGTTTAGATTTGATTGGTATAATTCATCCTCTATCGTCGAAAAATCATAAATTCATTCCAGTGGAAATTGATTATTTTACTAAGTGGGTAGAAGCTATACTTATAGTAAAAGTTAATCAAAATGAAATTATAATTTTATCGAAAAAATATAATCTATTATTTTGGGATTCCTCAAACTTTAAGTGTTGATAAAGGGACAATGTTTACTGGTCAACGAATAAATAATTTTGCAGCATCGAGGAACATAAAGATAATAACTTTGACACCATACTATGCACAAGAAAATGGTCAAGTCGAAACTGCAAATAAGATTTTGATTAATTTGATCAAAAAGAAAATTGGTATAAAACCAAAAACTTGGCTTGGAACATTAAGTCAAGTTTTATGGGCTTATTGAAACTCACTACAAGGGTTAACAAATACATCCCCTTATAAGCTGGTTTATGATCACAATATTGCCTTTGGACATTAACCTCAATATTATGCGAGTAATGGGACAAGATGATTTGCCAATTAAAGATTATTGGAGTGCTATGTTTGACAAATTAAGTGATTTAGATAATGAGTGCATTTTCGCACTCGATAATCTTATTTGACAAAAAGAGAATATAGCTCGTGTTTATAATCCACAGGTGAAGGAAAAAGTTTTTATATTAGCGAATTATTTATTAAAGTTATTTAATTGTTAGAAAAGAAATCGAGGGTTTATGCATGGGAAGTGGTCTCCTGATTGAGAAGGACCTTATCGGGTAATTAAATTGTATTTAGGAAATGCTCATAAAATCAAGTATATTAATATTGGTGCCGAAGTTAAATCGACCAATAAAAAATATTTAAATAATATCGGTGTCTGGAAGATAATATTTAAAATAAAGAGCGGATCGTTGATAGCATAAAGATAATAAAGAGTAAAGACTAAATACAAGGAAGCTTAGCATTCTAAGACTTTATAAATAAGGCTCCAATAGTTTTTCTAAATCGAATCTAAGACGCACTCTCTCTTCATCGATCAAGCTATAGACAACAACTTCATCGTGTTCTTCAAGTTGTAATTTCTCATATTTTCTCTTGATTTTAACTCGAGTGCTTTTCATTTCACATAATTCTCGATTAAGATATATTTTTCTTTTATCAGCTTTGAGGAAAGGTCCTTATAATAGAGCTTCATCTGCACGAACTTTAGCAAGTTCTTTTTTGAGCTCTTCTCTGGATCGAGCCCATTGTTCAAGAGCATTGGCAACTGATAAACCCTAATGTTAGGGTTAATCTTGTGTTGAATTTAATGAATTTTATCAACTTATCTCACATTTATTCAATGAAATAACATGGTTTTGTGAATTTCTCCTAAATTGTGTTTAAGATTAAAAACATGTTTTTTAGACTCTTAAATTGCTAAATTTAATTTCTTTTAATTTCATTCGATGCCTTGATGTATTTGTAAGTGGTTTCAGGTTTAGAAGGCAAAGATTGGTTGAAGGAATGAAGAAAAAGCATGCAAAAATGAAGAATTAATAAAGAAATGAGGTTTTGGTAATCTGCCCAATTCTGCGCACGTGTGATCAGAGTTTTTGTCAAGCGCCTACGCATCTGTGTGACACTTGTCACGTGACTTCATTAAAGGAACACGCTGAGGGCGATTTCTAAGCTCATCCAGGCCCAAATCCAACTCATTTCTGAAGTATTTGAAGCCAAATTCAAGGAGGAACAAGGGGAGAGCAATTAGATTAGTGTAGAAACATGTTTTAGGATAATTTTTTAGAGAGAGAAGATTTTGGGTAGATTTAGGCTAATCTCTCTTAGATTTAGATTTTAATTCTTGCTTTGATCTAGTACCTTTTACTTTTCCTTGTTCCATTACTTTAATTTTCTTAGTTTCTCTTATTAATTTCTCATTTGAGCTACTTTTTAGTTTATGAACACTATTGTTAATTTTCATTTTCTTTCATGTAATTAGTGTCTTTCTATATTTCTTATTATTTAATTGAGTTGTTATTGTTATTTTTTTGCATTTGGTAGTAGTAGATTTTATTATTATTGCAATTTAATATGCTTTTCTTTTATTGCACACCAAATGTTTGATAAAATGCTTAGTTTTAGAGTAGATTTTGAGCATTCTTGGCTTAGAAAGAGAAGTTAGGTAATCTTGAGTCATTGATACCCAATTTATATTGATGATCTAGAGTTAGTTAATCTTATTTTCATTGACATTACTTATGGATTTGGGTTAACTAGGCATACTTGACTTTCTTCCAATGGAAAGATAACGTAATTGGCTTAGCTCTTGATAATTATTGTATTATGATTAATGACTAAGATAGAAAACCTTGATTCTCAATCCTTGCAATGAATGTCTCTTTAGTGTTTGTTATCTTTAGTTGTTTGATTTATTTTCTATTTATTTAAATTTTTGCACTTTTATTGGGTTGAACTTGGGACAATAAGTTAATCTTTGATAGAGAATCCATTGTTCATCTAGACTATGCTTGCAACAAAGTGATTCAATTATTTTGAGAAATTCTAAACCGACATTAATTTCTACCCGTCACCAAGCAACACTTGCTTCATATTTGTTATAAGTTTTATGTGTCGATGCCAAAGAAGCTTCGACTTGCGCATATTCTGTCTGGATTTCTCCTATATTTTTCCTGTAGTCAGTGAGCTTGCTGTGAGAAATAAATAAATTGTTAGCAATTTTCTCAAATTTCTTCACTTGCTCAGAAAAGCTTATAGGTACTTGATATTCGAGAGTGGTACTCCATATGGTGGAAAGCAAAGTATTCGTCTCGATTTTTTCATTCATCAATTGTATGTTTTAAAAGATGAAGAAGCATCTTTAAACTCTCAAGATCCTGGGGAGTCAATTCTTTGAAAAGTCCATGTCCTGATGACTCATTAGTAGATGGAACTCGAGGACCTACTTCTATTTTGTGAGATAAACTTGATACAGCAAAAAGACGTTCCTCTAAATCTGCCTCTTGTGGACTGAAAACTTTGTCTGGTGCAGATCATTTGCATCCTTGTTGTGGGGCAATATCGTGGTTGACTTTGTCAACAAGGTTTTGTGTCTCATCAGTCTGCAGGTTAGCATTAGAGGCAGGTTTATTTGCTTTCTTGGCTTTTTCAGTCGGACTACTTTCCACGGAAGGGGAAGAAGGAACTCAGTAAGATCGACATCAATCCTTGTAGGTGATAATATAATTTTGTAAAATGTAAAAGTTGAAGATCATTGGAATACCTCAATTTCTTGGGGTTGAAAGCTCGATGAATGCATTGAATTTGTTGAAGTTTTCTTAGAACTCAAGGTGTCTGAATTAGTAGAAGATTCACTAGAGTTGCTGAGAGCTTCTTTTGTGGGTAAGATGGTAGGTCTGTCAGTAGCTTCTTGAATGGAAGAATCCCCTTAGATTGAAGTTTGATGAAATAAGCACATAGTTACCAAAAGAGAGTGACAATAGAATTTTCATAAGAAAATGGATACGAAATTGGGTGAGTTACCTTGCTGGTGAGAGTTTTGGTGTCTTTTTGTCTTTTTGATGCTTTGATGGCTTATTTTTCTTTTTGAAGATTTTGAAATCGGCATTTCAAGGGTACCTGAAGAAGATTTGATGAATCCCTTAAAGATGTTCTCTAGTCATCGATCATAGTGAGAATAGTAGTTGGTCTACCACTTGACAAAAGATTTAGTGACATAGCTGCTACAAATGAAAGAGAGAGGACAGTAATGACTTTGACATCTCTCATTATAATCAAGACACTTGTCAATTTCTTTCTTCCTGTTAAAATTTATTTGACAAAGAGGAGGGGTTTTGCAAGGAAATGGTGCTGGAAAAAGCTTGAGAAAAATCCATTTATCTTACAACATAATGGGAAGCATGGAGAGTGACTCGGAATTGATCTTTTTTGAACTGAGGAATACCTGTCAGTATCACTTGAATGGTGAGAAAGTTAGACCACATTTCATCATTCACCCGCTATGCATCTTCATCTTCATCTTTTCGAACTATAGGGTGTCGAAATCAGGTTGGTCCACATTTGCTGTCGACAAATGGAGCAAAATTTAGATCTTTGTTTTGAAAACTTTTGCTTGAATGAAGTTTTGAAAACAACTTCCCAAAAAAGCTCACTGGTGGATACGAATGAGCAAGATTTGGTTGCAAAGTAACCAATCGGAGTTCTTCAAGACTCTGTCTTTCAGAAGGAGCCACTCCTTTGTGCTTCATGTGTTTCTCAAAAATTGCATTCAGGCAGAGTTGCAATAGCCAGAGTGGTTACCCAATGTTGATTGAAGATTTATTACGGAGGCTATCGACCATTTGTCCGAGTTCATCATAAAGATTTCCCAAAAGTAACTTGGCCAAGTTAAGTTTGCGCTTGTCATGAATCAAAGCAGCTAGTGTGATGTATAGTTTTTGTATTGAAACACTTCTTGAGCAAAAGACTATAGCATTGAGGCAATAGCATAGAAAGGTTATATGCTCATCATTTACGATTGGACTATCTTTTTCTCCCATGTTTTGCCAGATAAATTTCCAATAAGAGTTTTTTAGGACAATATTGTATTTGTACTCAGGTTTCATATCAAAAGTAATTATAGGCCCGATTGGGGAAAGCTCTGTGATAGTTGCTACATCGAAAAGTGTGAGTCCCACCATACCACAAAATAGATGAAAGTTGTTGGTGGTTTTATTCCAAAAACATAATGCAGCCCCAATCATCAAATGATGCGTTGAAAGTTGGAATTGAGAGAGTACGAGAAGGTCATAGATTCTTGCAAATTTTCACTCATCTGTCTTAAAGGGTTCCATTCTTTTAAAGTAAGAAAATTTGCATTTTTGAAAGAAATCTTAGGGTTGTTACAAAAGGTTCGACATGGTCGATGAAAGAGGCTACAA
>NC_029793.2:136148801-136153785 GCF_000816755.2 Arachis ipaensis | reverse complement strand
TTGCTTGTTCTCGGGAGTTTAGAGGGCTGACGAAATAATGAAGTTTGTTTTCAACAGAGAAAGGGAAGAAAATAATCTTTTTGTCATTCGTGGTATCGACTGGGTCTTTGATGATAGTGTCCATGGTGGTTGAAAGAATTTTTAAGCTTGATCTCTCAGAAGTTTTTGAGATGGTCTGCCCTTCTTGGTAAAGATGATGGGGTAGTTTTGAATGGAAAAATGAGAATAGAACAAAGTAGCACGTACCAGAAAAATGCAAGGGAATTATAAAATCTTTGACAACAATGGTGGTGGATCAGAAGAAAGAGTGCAAAGAACTTGTGTTGCTGAAAGTGACGGTTGATTGTTTGAAAAATTTTTTTTGAAGATGAAGAGTGTTTTGGGTTAATATATAATTATTGGATATGTGTGCTGTGTAAAAAAGAGATGGAATTTGTCCTTTATTTATTTTTCTTTTGTGAGTTTACTTGGCTGGTGCGCTTGGTTGAGGTGTTTTGATAGAGTTGGACGATCTCTGGAACCGTTAAAGAATTGTTTGAAAATTGGACTGACATGTCTCATAGAAAAGAGGAGTAGAAGACGTGGCTAGTTGGGTTTTTTGCAGTAATTTGAAACATATGGTTGGAATGTAATGAAAGAATTTTTAACAATAAAGAAGCAGGTGTTAAGTTTATACAAAGAAGAATGTTTGAGCTACAAAGAATGGACTGGTATTAATCATTTTGGTTGTTAATGACAATGTTAAAAATACCAGGAGATTGATTCTTAGTGTTGGGTTTGCCTTTTTTGGTTTATTTTCTTGTTATATTTGGTTTGTTTATTGCTCCACTTTAGTGTGTTGAAATTTTTTGTTTCAAAATATATATATATATATATTGGAAATTGAAGTTCAAAAGAGAGAGAAAGAAAGAGCAAATAATTAGATGCGCGATATGCACGTAATTAATGGGATCGTGATGATGAGGACAATTATTAAACATATAAACGGATTTTTTATTTTTATTAGGATTTAAAATGAGCCCTGTTTAGGATCTCGTTTATTTCGTTCTCGAAGATAATAACGATCCTAAGGGACAATTTGTAAGTAGAAAAATTGCTGGTCAATTCGAGAAGAGGAATTTGTGAGGTTGTTGTCAAAAGGGACTTGATTTGATATAACTCGTCGAAGAATGAAGATAACAGTTGACATGTGGAGTTTAACAATATAATGCACGAGCAATTACTTAGTTTGCATTAGGGGAGAACAGTTATTTTCGAATTCTTTTGACTGAGCCTGTCACTAGTTCATTCCCTGTGGTTCCTTCCATGTCTTAATATTTTCTTTTCAAATTCTTGTCATTTCTCTTCAAGCAATTTATTTTTCTTCGCAAAGTCATTTTCATTTTTCTGTAAGTTTCGAATTGTTATCTTCAACCCTTAACTTCGTTGAAGACTTCCATTTTCTTTTCTGCAATTTCCTTCGTTCTTTATTAAAAATATTTATTTCAGTTGGCATTTTTGTTTCTTCTTTCCTTCGATTTGCATTTTTGTTTCTTCTTTCCTGCGTTGTTCAAATTTGAAGTCCTTGATGCATAAAAGAAAACTGATACTCGCAAAAATGTAAGTTTTACACTTTTCCTCCAAAAGATTACAAAAAACTATGCATAATACTGGAAGAAATTTTAAGAACTAATTTCAACTTGTAATATATATCGGGGTACGACATTTCAGATAGGTTTTGGGTCCTTTAATTTCAAAAACAAATGTTTCGGAAAAGACCATTTAACGAAAACCGGGGAAAAATTTTTGAACAACTAATTTCAACTTAATATAACAAAACATAACCCCATCACGAAACAAAAGTAAACTAAAACATAGAGGATATTGATTAAAACACAATCAAGAGTCGATACAATTAAAGTTTAAAGCACATGATATAGACTCGATGTTCAAAATCCAAATTAGCAGTGTAGGACAAGTCCTAAAATTCACTGCAGTTTACAAAACTTAAAAGTATTCTCAGACACATCAAAACTAAAAGCAGGCAGAAAATAAAATCATGGTAAAACCAAAAAGCCTTGCCACCGTCGATCTAGAACCCAGTTCTGGGAACAAAAGTTACGAGACGAGGGTGAAGACTTGAAACTAGGTCCAATAAACAAGCTCCCTAATCGAGAAACACAGATACTGCAAACAAGGGACAAATACTTATTGTAGAGATGGTGCTGGTACCCTTGCTTCAAACCACCCTGCACGATTCACTTCTTCTTCTGGGCAGCCTTGGTGACCTTGGCTCCGGTAGCATCCTTCTTCTCCACATTCTTGATAACTCCCACAGCCACAGTTTGACGCATGTCCCTGACGGCAAAACGACCAAGAGGTGGGTACTCAGAGAAGGTTTCCACAACCATGGGCTTGGTGGGAATCATCTTAACAAGACCTGCATCACCATTCTTCAAGAACTTGGGCTCCTTCTCAAGCTCCTTACCAGATCGCCTGTCAATCTTGGTCACGAGCTCAGCAAACTTGACAGCAATGTGGGAGGTGTGGCAATCAAGCACTGGCGCATAGCCATTTCCGATCTGGCCAGGGTGGTTCATGATGATGACTTGGGAGGTGAAGTTAGCAGCCTCCTTGGCAGGGTCATCCTTGGAGTTTGAGGCAACAAAACCACGCTTGAGATCCTTCACTGCAACATTCTTGACGTTGAACCCAACATTGTCACCGGGGAGGGCCTCTGTAAGAGCTTCGTGGTGCATCTCAACAGACTTAACTTCAGTTGTCAGTCCAGTAGGTCCAAAGGTCACAACCATACCGGGCTTCAAGACACCTGTCTCAACACGTCCCACTGGCACAGTTCCAATACCTCCAATCTTGTACACATCCTGAAGAGGTAGACGGAGGGGCTTGTCTGATGGCCTCTTTGGCTCATTGATCTGGTCAAGGGCCTCAAGAAGGGTTGGTCCCTTGTACCAGTCGAGGTTTGTAGACCTCTCAATCATGTTGTCTCCCTCAAAACCAGAGATGGGAACAAATGCGATTTTGTCTGGGTTGTATCCGACCTTCTTCAAGTAGGATGAGACTTCCTTCACGATTTCATCATAACGGGCCTTGGAGTACTTGGGTGTGGTGGCATCCATCTATAGCACAGAAAAGCTAGCATTAGAAAATGAATAAGTAATCAGAAAAGGACAATCAACTCATATTCTGTTTAATCATCTCACCTTGTTGCAACAGCAAATCATCTGCTTGACACCAAGGGTGAAAGCAAGGAGAGCGTGCTCACGGGTCTGACCATCCTTCGAGATACCAGCTTCAAAACCACCAGTGGTGGAATCGATGATGAGAACGGCACAGTCGGCCTGGGAAGTTCCAGTAATCATGTTCTTGATGAAATCCCTGTGTCCGGGAGCATCAATGACAGTGCAGTAGTATTTGGTGGTCTCGAACTTCCACAAGGCAATATCGATGGTGATACCTCTTTCACGCTCGGCCTTGAGCTTGTCGAGCACCCAGGCATACTTGAAGGACCTCTTGTTCATCTCAGCAGCTTCCTTCTCGAATCTTTCGATCACACGCTTGTCAATACCTCCCAACTTGTAGATCAAGTGACCGGTGGTGGTCGACTTTCCTGAGTCGACGTGGCCAATGACCACAATGTTGATGTGAGTCTTCTCTTTACCCATGATTTCTTAAAACCTTAAACAAAGATCTGCCAAATAAAATAGACCCGTGAGATTCGCATTCAGAACAATCTTACTCACATATAAAATTACAATACATACTCGCAAAATCAAATAATAAGTTTTGATCAAAATATGTAGAGATTAACGCTTTTGAAATGTTCAAGACACAAAAGCAAAGAGATGCGTCACAACAGATCGAACGAATATCACCACGAACCAATAATTACCCTTTTTAGCAAATCATTGTGAACCATATTCAAACCAAATCCCCCAGATCTATACATAGATAAAAAGGCGAATATCCAGATTCAAAAGTACATACGATTTTTCAAAATTCTGGATCTATTGTTTCAATTAAACATGCTCATAAATCGAAACAAGAACCAAATCAATTCAAATATTCAACATAAAAATCAAGAAAACCAGAATAACCGAAGAGAACATTTATACTAAAGAAAGTACTCCAAGAAAAATCGAAAAACTATAATTTGCTGAAAAAATAGATCGAAAAATAAACTATTGCATGGATTATCACAACACAACAACGACGAATCAAAGGAACGGAAAGAGAGAAAGAAAAACAAAGGAACGAACCTGGAAGAAGGAGCTGAGCTAAAAACCCTAGCCGCAAGTGTGCGTGGAGAGTGTACGGGAGCAGAGTGTGCGAGTTTGATAGGGTTAAGAGTGTTTATATAGCTGAATTCGATATTTTACATTGACGGAATTGCCCTCAGACTATTGACCACGTTCCATTTGTGTCCGTTTGATGTGCTTATCCGCGAAGATTCGAACCCCAGCGTTGCGCCAACAACTCGTCTCGTTTGTTGCATTATAATGCGGCGGCACAACACAAGTTTTTAGCTATTTCGGATTTTCGGGTTAGCGGGTTGATTCAAATCCGATTGGGCTGCTTTTTAGGGTTGTTGGATCCATTTAATATTTTTATTTATTACTTTCCATTAAAGATTTAAATGTTTTAAAATTAATCATAAAAAACTAAATTAATAGTATACCTACAAAATATAAAAATATTTCATTGTCAGATTTTTATTAATTCTATTAAAAAACAATTTAAATTTTTAAATTATCTTTCAATGGTCATCTTTAACCTCTTAAAATCCTATTTTTTCTAAGAACATTAGGAAAAAAAAAATCAAAAGTCATCTGTGAACTATCTATATTAAAATAAAACTGTCTTTTCTTATAAAAATTTATATTCATCAAGACTCTATTCTTTAAGTTGGCAAGAAGCTAAGAACAAATGAGTTATAACAAATTAATAAATTATAATTTAAATGGCATACTCATTTAAAAAGTTG
>NC_029793.2:136147646-136148789 GCF_000816755.2 Arachis ipaensis | reverse complement strand
AACAAAGAACAAAGCAAATAAAAAAAGCATTCTCATGCCGTGCGTTGTTTTTAATTCCATTATTAATTTATTTTTCAAAGTTAGACAAAAAAAAATGTAATGTTACTCTTAATTAGAAAATGTAGAAAAATGTACTCAACTTTGGAGTTATGAGTTGATAGAAAAAAATCAATCAAACTCATCAAAAGACAAGTCAAGTAAATTGACATATTTAAAAACAGCATTAGACACTAAAATCATCGTTGAATCCACTATTGTTAAACTTAGCAAAAACCTGCATAACAAATTTAAAAGGAACCACTTTAAGACACTCTAATCCAATGAAATAATCATCGCCATTAGTACCCACAGGAAACACCACTGCTATTAGAAAGAATAAAACGGTTATGATAGTGAAAGACGTCGCAACTGCCTTTCCCTCTTCGCCTCTTCACCAGAGTTCGTCGGACAGATCCAGTGCCTTTTTGCAATTTCGGAGGCGTCAGGATCAAACCCTATTGCGCCGTCACATGCCCACGCTCCTTATTGACTTATTTTCTCCATGCTCCTTGCATTCTGGCTCTACTTTGACACTCAACCCACTCTCCCTTTAGTATCACTGACTGCTGAGCTCACTCCTTTAATTAAAGTGTAAAGATTTGACATGTGAGTGCTTTGGTTAAAAGTTGGATTGGATTCTTCGTAATTTGGATAATTTCTACTCTTCTTAATAATTTAAGATTTTTTATTTAAATTAAATAATTATATAATTTATTGAAATACAGAATAATTATTTAAATAAACAATGTACCACATCTCGGAGGTAAATGCAAATATGGGTGTATCTCATGTATTGAAACCATGGATATGACGCATGAAAAATCTGATGTATCCAGAGTGCAGTCGGAATACATGCAAGTGGAAAAATGGGTACTGAACATCTAAAATGCGTTCAAAAACTGATGCGGGTCACAACACCCGATATATGGTCAAAATAGGAATTGTGATCACAGTATCCGAAATACGTGTGGATACGAATAAATGTCACAGTACTCGAGATACGTATATTACGGTGTAGGTGTCTCCGCACCCTAAATATCTTGGAGAAAATTATATATATAGACTCCCACCTTTAACTATTAATCACAATTCATTCGTTTCTCT
>NC_029793.2:136143966-136147628 GCF_000816755.2 Arachis ipaensis | reverse complement strand
TATGGATAATAATTAGTTCTTTTTTGTTGTAATTTATCCCAATAGAATAGTAAAAAACGATGATGAATAAGTGATTTTTGAGTTTAATTCAACTGTGATGTTGCGCACTTGTTGTGTTAATACTATACATGCGCTAAAAACAGTCATACTAAGCAACATGAGGGGAATAGGTTCCAATGAGGTTAAGCGGGTTGCATATAGATTTTTATTAGCACTTTCGAGTGGTGGATTTATTAACAAGTTATTCTAGCTTGAAGCTGATTAACATGTGAAGGTAATGTTCGACGTACATGCAAGGCTAATACCACAACATGTGATAGAGTAGTATGATGCGGTTCGTGACGTGAGTGGTGGTGGTGGGCCGTCCTCCTCGAGTCCAGTTGTGGCCTCGATGGATGCAAGACCAATCCACTTCGTCCAGCCTCGTAATAGTGTCGAAGAAGACGACAGCGAGGGCAATTTGGATTATGTGGCGAAACTGGGTCGTCAAACGAGACAGAATCCTCTGATGAGTATGTGCCAGAGACTCCCACCGGCGGGCATGCTCAGTTTCTCCTGCCTCCCCCTTTCACCATTCCACAATTGTCAGAAGTTCCAAGTCATTATCACACTTTGAATTTGGACGCAATGCAGCTAGATGATCCTTTCAATATCGACGAAGGGGAGGGTTACAACACGAATGATGGATTAGAATTCCGGGTTGGCCATAGGTTCAAGAACCGTCATGTTGTTCTGATGGCGGTGAAGAACTACAGTATTTGAAGAAATGCGCAGTACAGAGTTCTGGAGTCGGATATGCTTAAATACCATTGTCGTTGCAAGTAATTCACCAACGGGTGTCTATGGAGTCTTCGTGTGGTACTTTGTCAGAATTTGAACTATTTGTATATTTTGTTTGTTAACTTTTATGAAATTAAAAGCGTTGATTATGTCATGTACTAAATGCTGACATGCACGAGTAATCTTGTAGGAAGGTGTGTAGGTTTGGTGGATCATACACCTATTTGGCACCAACTATGTCTTAAGATCATACTCAATTGGATAGTAGTTTAATTTGCAAGGTCATCCTACCTATAACACATACTGATCCCTCTATCTGTATCCCAGTATTGCAAAGTGTGGTGCATCAGAGTTAACATTTAAAGCCATCATATCGAAATGTGTGGATGGCAAAGTAGAAAACGATTGCTAAGATTTATGGTGATTGAAAAGATTCGTACAACAAGATACCCAGTCACTTACAAGTTTTGCAAGAATACCTCTCCGGTACGATACACGATTACGTTGTTCCTTATTATAACTGCAACATGGTTGACGGATTTTGGAGCTAGATTGATAAGGTCTTTTGGGCATTCCCTCCTTGATAAGATGGAAATTGTGGGTCTTAGGCCTCCACAGCTCGACAAATGTAGATATCAAGAAATTGTCAAACATAAAATCCCTCAACTCTACTGCATGTCCAAATCCAACATCCCTAATATAAAGCAAAAGGATATCCAGTAGGGGACACCCAAGGTTAACAACATGGCAACAGTAACCGAGGTCTTTGCGATAGTCGCAACATTTACTCTCGCAAATTAATCTCTTCTAACCTATTATATAGGTTTAATAATTATTAAATATTCTAAACCTAGTAGATAAATATCGTTAATAAAATATTATATTTTATACAATATTAATATTCATTACTAATATTCAAAGTATTAAATAAAAAAAAAGAACTTGAAGCAAGTTTTAAAAAATAAATCATTCATGTTTTACTATTCTAACTTAACTACTGATTTTTTTTAGTTGATATCCATCCAACAATAGATTTTAGCAAAAAAAATATGATCTAACAACTATTTTATTTGAATAATATATTTTTTAATTTAACTAATATATTATTGTTCGTTTAACTATTATATTTATCTAAGTTAAATTAAAATTATTTCTAAAAATATTAACACCTACTCTACCTACCTAAATTGATAAAACTTCTAACTAACCGACTTAAAATACATTACACATTAACTAAATTAATAAAGCCTAAATACATAAACTAATTATTTACTCAAAATAAAAGATAGGAAAAAATAAATATAACTAACCTTAAAATCCAAAATTCTAGCTATATGCCAAATCGCATTCAGTCAGTTGATATCTCCGTTGCGAGCATATTGTCAGGAAGCCACTTGTACTTAAAAAATTCGAACTAAAGGTGTTACAAAGTTACTAAACTTTTCAAAACTCTTTAAATGAACGAAAATCTCGACTACAACCAATATATATAGACCTCTGAGTATATCTCGGGTGCTGTGAACCCAATTCCTGTTTTGACTGTATCTCGGGTACTGTAATGCACATCAACTGTTGAACGTATTTCGAATACTCAGTACCCGTTTTTCTTCCTGCAACGTATTCCAGCTATATCCTGAATACGTTAGATTTTTTAGATATTTTATTTTGGAGTCTTAATACTCAGGATAGCCCATATTCGCATTTGCCTCAAACTTGAGATGTGATATATTGTTTATTTAAGTAATTATTCTGTATTTTATGTATTTCGATAAATTACATAATTATTTAATTTAAATATAAAAATCCAATAATTTGTCCTTTAAAATGGGTAATGATAGTTTGTGTATGTTAACCAGATGAATTGATTTGACTTTTTGGATGTTCTAAGAAAAATTATGGTTTTAAAAGATTGAAGAGAAATTTAGAAATTTAAAATATCTTTTTAATAGAATCAACAAAAATTTGATGATTATCATTTTTGTTTAATGAAATTTAATTTTTATGGGTATAACATTAATTTAATTTTTCTATTATTAATTTTGTAAACGTTTAAATTTTTTATTATCAAAAATAATAATTTACTCTTTTATAAAGTACCATGCAATTTCTAATTAATTATTTTTTGAGGTATTTCAATATTTTTTCATCCAAACACAGGATCAGATGTAATTTGAAGGAACTCAATAATTCTGACTCTTCATGAAAATGATATTGTTTTATGTGAAAATGAACAATATATCTCAAAAAGCAAATAGTAGAAATTATTTTATTATTTATTCTAAATAAAGCAGTGTGAGTAATAAACTATATATATAACAATGAAACACAAAAACAGTGTTTCCTTAACATATTTTAGTGTAGTCCTGCATAAGTTGAAGACATTGCAGTGGCTGTATCCAAACCATGCAACACATTTTCCCCCCCTTACTTTTGCTCAATTAATAATTCCCTTTGCTTTTGGTTTCGGATTTAGGAGTAATTCAGAGGGGACAATAGCTTAAGCAGGTAAGGTTGTGTCTATAACTCTATTGTTATGTTTAGTTGATCCGTTATCCTCTTTTATTCTTGAACACTTAAACACTTAAAAGAGTCATTTGGTTAAAATAATTTTGAGGGATGAACTAGTTTATTATAATTTTTAAGATGGTAAATTTATCCTTTGTCAAGTAAATGTGTTACTATTTTACTATTGTGCTGTATTTAGTAAGTGTTTGATGATAGCAAATGGAGACACTATGTAATAGATTTATAAAAAAAAAAAATAGAGAAGTTGAAATTGTAACAAAAAAAAAGTAATACTACATGTATAAAATTTTTTGTAAACGAAGTTTAACTAAATCGGTGTAATATCAACAAAAGTTATTCTTACTCACTTATATTTT
>NC_029793.2:136140353-136143927 GCF_000816755.2 Arachis ipaensis | reverse complement strand
TTAAGCATATATATATATATATATATATGGACAAGCACGAAACTTTTAGATAAGAAATCAATACCACTTTTTTCAAAAAATATATAAGTGTTTATGTCTATATTTTAATGTTTCTTTAAAACAAATGCATCCCATAATCTTCGTACAACCTTTTTTTTTTCACCAAAAATAGGAGGCTCGAACCCACAACCTCTTAATTGAGTATGAAGAGACTATGTTATTTGAGTTATAATTCATTGGCTTCATACAACTTTACTTGATTATGTTGAATTGTTGATAAAAAATAATTAAGTGTTTGTTTGATCGCTATTAAATTAATAAATAAAAAAAATTTTAAATACAAAATTCTTTTTTTATTTTTTAGTGTGTTTAGCAAATTTTAATAGTAAAAATAAATATACTAGAAAAATAAAAAATATTTTTTTTTGTAAAGCTACAATTTATATATTTTTTAAAAGATCTTTTTTCTTAAAAAAAAAGATATTTTTCACATAATAAATAAATAAATAAATATTTTTATCTTATTTTATCCAAATATAATTGATAAATAAAAGATTTTTTTATATGAGATATCTAAACATAAAATCACTTTTATTTTTGTAAAAGATCTTTTAAAAAAAATTTATTTAAAAAATATCTTCTTCAAAAATAGCGTCCAAACAAATCTTGATACAGCTGAAGGTATCAAGAACCTGAACCAAGAAAACTCAGAGATCTGATGAGAAGGTTTAGAGAACAGAGAGAGAGAAGTAGAGACGAGAGAGAAAGGGATGAATCTTTATTTGTATTTGATTTTTTAATTATTATTTTTTGGTTAATTTTAATGAATTTTATTTTAAAAAAAAAGAAGCGGGCTAGCCCGCCAACCCGCCAATCCGCCATAAAGTGGGACAGGCTAGCATTTTGAACCCATTTTAGTTGGCGGGGCGGGTTGGGACGGGCTGGCCCGCTTTGCCACCCCTACTTGAAACGGAACTGGTTGCATTCTAACTGACTTAGCTAAAGGTAGTTACTAGAACTTAAGCATGCCTAACAACAGCATCAATTTTTAAGAATTATTTATCTGATTTTTTTTAACTCTAATATGAGTGTGTTATTGCCGTCACCAAATTGCAAAACTTAATTTAATAATTTATTAAAAGAGATTAAACAAAAAATATATATAATAATTATTATAAATATTTTACAAAGTTATAATTAAAATTAAATTCTAAGGATTTTTAATATTAAAAATAATTAATATTTGTCTTAATCAATTTGAGTTTGTTGAGTGACCATCTCACTCATCCGCTTAAAGCAAGTATTAGGATGTTCGAATCTCGCTTTGCGTGCATAGCAATCTATTGGCAAGCGATTGACCCTTAATAAATGGAGTATTACTACGTGGTTAGACTTTGCAGGAGTATCGAAATTCGTGAGTACCCGACCCGTCCCTACCCGGTCAAGACGAATAATAACTCGACCCGAAGCGAGGCAGGTTTCGTTCAGGGCGAGTGTTCGAGCAGGGAAGAATGGGGTCAGGTTTAAGGTGTACCCCCCTCAGGGTATATACATATAAACACCTTTTATGGGTTAGAATTTACCTCACATCACATATTTATTGATTTACAGTCTGAGTCCATACTCCATAGCCACGTCAGAGAGACTCAGTCATCCTCACTCCAGGGTCTTCTTCTTCTCGACTTCTCCACAGAAAACCTTACAGCTCTCATTGCCGTCATAGCTTCCGTCGTCTCGCTACTGAGCCCGTCACTGCCTACCTTCACAGCTCTCGTCGCCGTCGTTGCTGAGCCCGTCACCGTCGTTGTTGAGCCCGTCACCGTCGTTGTTGAGCCCGTCGCTATCTTCCAGCTGAGCCCATTTTTCTCTAGGTAAATTCCTTAAGCCTGTCGCCGCCTTCCTCCTGTTGAGCCCCTTTTCTCTAGGTAAATTCCTCTCGCCCTCTCTCTCTCCCATCACATTGTGAGTTTGTTAAATTCTTCTTTTCTTCTTTCACAGACTCATCACTTGGTTGTCGCTGCAGCTTTGTGTGAGTCTGTCACCGGAGCCCCTTTCTCCTGGCGTGTCGCTGTCTTCCTCCTCTGTTTATCTGTCCGTAGATAAGTTTTCCTCTTTCTCTCACATTATGAATGACTGAATCTGTATTTCATTGAATCTGTACTTGGTGAAGTTGTGAGTTTGTGTTGCAATTTTATTGATGAAGTTGTGAATTTGTATTGTAATTTTGTTTATATGTGTCCAGTGAGTCTAATCTACATTTCAATGATTTCTGTTGATATTATAAACTAATATTTTTCATGATGATTATAAGATTATTTTATATAAAAATAAATATGTTTCATGATTGACTCTTTGTTAAAATGTGAATGTTCTCATTACATAAAGTTCATTTTGTATTTTTCATTTTAAATCGTTATTGACTTTTGGGTTCTAATTACTAATGTTGCCATGTTGCAATAGTTTATATATGTTGATTGAGAATTAGAACTTTTGTGATTTTGGTTGATTTATATATGTGCAATAGATCTAATTGCTGATGCTGTAATAGTTTGCTCAGTTTTTTCAATAAGCACTTTATATATGGTTTGTTTAGATTTTTTAATTTTTTAAATATAGGTGGTTTAAGATTATTCCATGACTAGTAATGTTAGAAAGGACGCACACAACAACAGTGTTGCTCCTAATGATATTGAGATTGACATTTAGAGTAATGCTAATATATTTCATGTTAAATTTGTAGTTATCAGACATTAATTTTTTTTATTTCATGTTATTTGACATTATATGAATTTTATGTTTGTAGTTTAATTTATGTATAAATTTTAATTTTTTTATCTTAATTTATGTATGAATATGTAAATCTTAAAGTATTATTTAATTGTTATAGGACGGGTAAGAATGGGGAGAGTACCCACAGGAAAGAATTGGGGTACAATATTTTACTACTCACAGGAAAGGGTTAGTGTACAATATTTTACTACCCGCAGGTATAGGTGGAGCGAGTAGTTGAGAAGTTTAAAGATAGCGGGTATGGCTGGATAAGGCAAAAACCCGCCTCACTGCCAACCCTATACGTAGTGGAATAGTTCTCAACTTGTCCAGTTAAAAAAATACCATAGAAAAAAAAATAGTTTTCTTTAAAGTAGAATGATTTCTCATTGATAACAATATTTATAGAGATTTATTTTTGTTGGAATTTACCTGCAACAATTTTATTTGTTAATATCATATTCATTCTTGAAATCAAAACAATATCATCAATATTGTTACCTGTTAAAATTTCACATTTTATGACATAATTTTCAAGTTTTAAAACTCAGGCTTATGCCATTACAAAAGCTATTAAATTAGTTAATATTCCTTAATAACATTACTGGAACACTATTGTTGAGTATTAGTTTGTGGGAAGAGAAACCAATAACAATTTTTATTATTTGATATATAATTTATTCTATTGTAAAATGAATTATTATTTGCTAAATTGCTAAATACATTTTCTTTTAATTTCTTACACCATTTTATTTGGCAATGTTCTCATGCAGTGCACGGAATAATTAATCAAAATATATGAAGT
>NC_029793.2:136139554-136140202 GCF_000816755.2 Arachis ipaensis | reverse complement strand
CAGTGCAAAAATAATTAATAAAAATATATGAAGTTTTTATTAAAAAATTAAACAAAAAATATATATAACAATTATTACTATAAATATTTTATAAAGTTATAATTAAAATCAAAGGTTAACGATTTTTAATGTTAAAAATATTAAAAATAATTAGTACTTATTTTAATTAATTTGAGTTGGTTGAATAGTTATCTCACTCGTCTACATATGGAAGTATTTTCGAATCTCGCTTATATATATAACAACTCATTGGCTAGCGACAGACTCTTAATAAATGGAGCTTCAATCCGTGTTAGATTAGTTCTTGACTTGCCGAGTTGAAAAATATGGTGGAAAAATAGTATTTATCTTTAAAGTAGAACAATTATCATTGATAGCAATACTTGTGGAGATCTGTCTTTGTTAAAATTTAAATGTGACAACTTTATTTATTGGTATCATATTCATTCATGAAGTCAAAACAATATGATCAACGTTGTTACTCGTTAATATTTCACATTTTATGACATGATTTTCAAGTTTTCAAACTTATATTATAGACTTATTTCTTTACAAAAGCTATTAGATTGATTAATATTCCTTAGTAATATTACTAAAACACTATCGATGAGTATTAATTTGTGTGAAAAAAATCATAATAACTTTGGT
>NC_029793.2:136129574-136139351 GCF_000816755.2 Arachis ipaensis | reverse complement strand
TTATTACGTTAGTAAATAATTTTTAGACTAAAAGAGAAAAAATATAATTAAAATTTTTTAGTTTGATTAAAAAATATCTTGTAAGTATATCTAACTTTTATATATATTAAATATAATAATATTTAGGGTAAAGTATATTTTTTGTCCTTGAAGTTTGATAAAAGTTTCAAAAATATCCCTAAGTTTTATTTTGTTTCACTTTTGTCCCAGAAGTTTTCGATTTGCATCAAATATACCCTCAACGGCTAAATTTTCAAAAAATTTAAGATCAATCTAACAATAATGCATGAAAATTATGCTTGATTTTTTGTGTTGATGAGGGGTTGTTCTTATGAAATTGTTGTTGAATCGGTCTCAAATTGTTTGAAAAATTAGCCATCAGGGGTATATTTGATGCAAATCGAAAATTTTTAGGACAAAATTGAAACAAAATAAAACTTAAGGGTATTTTTGAAACTTTTGTCAAACTTTGGGGACAAAAAATATACTTTACCCTAATATTTAATAGTATAATATGTTTTGCAACAATGACTCAAAATATTAACTCAAGTGAGTAAGATCAACCTAGGTCCATTGTCCAGATTCCAAATCCGAATTAGATTCATTATCTTGGGATTCAATGCAGATGAAGTCCACGAGTCCCATCTCAAATCGGCTCAAATTGAATTTTCGTTGTTAGTTAGAAATGGTAATGGATGCTCGAGTGGACGCGACAGACTTCCATTCCCATCCTTTGCTCCTATTTTAAAAAAGAGTAAAGTATCGTTTTTGTCCCTAACGTTTGGGGTAAATCTTATTTGTGTCCCTAACGTTTAAATCGTCCTATTTGTATCCCTAACGTTTGTAAAAGTAATTCAATGTTATCTTGCCGTCAATTACACATCATGAACGCTTTAGTTTGAGTTTCAAAAATCTCTTATTGAAGTTAGAATACAAATGTCTGGGATAGAATCGATGATCTACTCTGAAAAATAGCTCATCAAATGTTGAAACTAATTCCTACAACATTTATATAATTCACTTTTCTAGGGACATAATTGAATCTAAACACAAATAGTGGGTATAATATTAAAATCGAACACATCCAAGTAAGACCTAATTGAGAATGAATACATCCAAGTGAGAATAATTGAAAAATATAATCTGATTTGTTAGTATAATTGATAGTAGGATAACATTGAATCACTTTTATAAACGTTAAGGATACAAATAAGACGATTTAAACGTTAAGGATACAAATAGGACTTACCCCAAACGTTGGGGACAAAAAAGATACTTTACTCTTTAAAAAAATACCCTCTGTCCCCTCTTCATTTTCGTCGCAAGTCCCTCTTTAATTATTCCTTTAAGGAAAGTGTAACACCCTAATTAGCCCAAGCCTTACCTCGCGTCGTAAAGCAAAGGTTATTCAAAGGTTACGATAGTTCTAAGCTTTTACATGCATTATATAGAAGGAATTTAGTAATATCTAGAAGCCTGATGAAGAATGTAGCTCGAAATATGGATATCAAAAGTGCAAGCGTACTAACGAAGCTACTGACTTAAAGCATAAGAAAACAAGTATAGAATAACGAAACATCATAGTATAATAGTATATTATCATAAGACGCTAGCCACGACTCCCGGAGTTTAAGCCAGCTAGCCATATACAAACCATGTATGAAACTATAAATCAAAAGACTTCAAAAGATATCCGGATCCTCCGCTTCTGTCACCAACCAGACAACTCACCGAGGTGGGTTGCGATCTGCATCTGAAAAACACAACAGAATATGGTATGAGAACCGGAAGGTTCTCAGTATGGTAACAGTTCCTAGTGATGTAGGATATAAGACCTCGGGACGCCAAAGGCAATCCTAGACTCCTTATCCATCACAAGATTCAAGCTTAAGGTATTCTAAAACAAATAAGCATAATATGTAATTTCTCAATACAACTTAAGCCTTAGTACAATAAAAGGATAATCTATCTTAGGGGATTTTTACTCTAATCGAACACCGCTGTCCCACAGCTGTCACCAACTGACCCGCCATGCGACCCCATCGCCACCGCCTTCCGAACCTCCGTAATCCCCGTAAAAGCACAGGTATATACAATACAAGTAAAACACAAGTAGAGGCATATATAGCAATTAATACAATTAGCAATTAGACATGTTATACAGGTAGGGAAAACCAATATCAAGTCTGCAAAGCATACAAACAAGTAGAAAATGCATATGATGAATGCCTGCCCTACTGGCTGTGATATCACATTGTCGGTTCAACTGCCAACCCGACACATCTCCATGGAGATGTTGTCCTTCGGATTCATGGTGTGAGAACCCCGAGATATAGTGCTCGGATCACTGTCCAGGATTTTGCGCCTACACGCTCTGATGATCCGAAGGGATGCAAGCGAGATCTATTGCCTCCGACCTCACATCTAAGTGCAAGCGGGACGAACCACCGCTCTTACGCCGCCGTCGCTACCTCGACAGGCGGGATCCAACCTCGGCCCCTGCCGGGCGCATAGTGTCTCATAATCTCAATGAAAAAGTGGTACAGTGATTTTCAAAATATTTTTAGCACAAGATGGATCCATTACTTCATTCAGAGTCCTCGAATCCTTTCAACCACTGTTCATGCACATTTCAGTTCCTTGGTTTCGCATTTCATCCATCAACCATTTATCACACATCATCAAACCTTCCCCAGTACAGCAGAACCCTAGTTCTCCGTTTGCTAACTTTTTTCAAATAATAGTGTCTAAAACCCTTAAATCATTTCCCATGTTTGAACACCAAAAAATATGCCCAAGAGTCTTAGAAAGGTGTTATAGAGGCTTACAACCTCGTCAGGAAGGTAAATTAGTTGAAAACAAAACAAAATTTGAGAAACAGGACGTGTGTGTCCGCACAGGGGTGTGCGTGCGCACGCCCGAGAAATTTTTAAAAGTTTGCGTATGCACAGGTATCAAAACATAAAAGGATCTGTTCACTCGCACAACCTGTGCCAGCGCCCCCAACAGACGGGCCTCCCCAACGTGTGCGTGCGCATAGGTCTGTGCGTACGCACAGGTTGCAATTTTCCTTTCAGCGTGCGCGCGCACAAGCTGTGCCAGTGCTGCAAGCAGAGCGCCTGCCTCTGCGTGTGCGGACACACAGGTCTGTGCGTGCGCACAGGTCATAATTTTTGCAGAGTGTGCGTGCGCACATACCAGAAAACTCAGAATTCTGTAACTTTGCAAAATTTCCTGTTTTCAACACCAATATTTGAATGATCATAACTTCCTCTACAAAAATCCAAATTTTACAAACTTTATAACGATTTAATGGATTTTCAAAGATCTTTAATTCTAAACAAATTTCAACAAATTTTAAAAATCGAGGCAAGAGTTATGATCAAATAAGTTCACCAAAATTCATCTTTTACACAAAATTACCATTTTCACAATTGCATTGAAAACACAACCAATACCAAACCAACCCATTCCCAAACTCCACCTTTCATCAAACTCAACCCTCTATGTCATACCACACCAAAATTACCACATTTTCTTCACTTTTCCTCATTCACAACATTCATATCAATATATCTCATATATCAAGCTTCATCAACAAATTTCAATTACATTATCAATCATTCAACTCCAAAATCACATTTATCAACATAACCTACTACTCAACCTTATAAAGCATTCATGTTATTATCAATCATTATTATCAACTTAAAATTCATCATTTCATCAAACATCATCATACAACAACATCCAACAACTCATCAACCATTCAAATTCAATCCTATCTTATGGGTCACTAGCTAAGTGTCCATGAATATTATATACTACATAGAGGAAATCGAAACCATACCTTGGCCGATTCCTAACATGAACTAAATGAGCTTTCAACCAAAATCCAACCACCAATATAGCTCCAACAAGCACCAACAAGCTCCAAACTCATAATAATCAAGCTATACACATATAAATCACCACAAAATCAACCTAGGACTCAACATAAACCAAAAGTTTACAAGAGTTCAAAGCCTCTTATCTCTCCCAACAGATTTGTGTGGCAAAACTCAAAGCCAAGCAAGGATTAGAGTGAACCTAAACACCAAGAATCACAAAAACTCACTCCATCAATAACCCTAGGTACCCGAAATTTTGGAGGGAAGAACTGGGGAGATTTCGAGCTTACCTCTAGAGTTTTTTGGGTGGGTTTTGTAGATCTCTTCGCAAGAAACACGTAGCCACTGACGGCATGCAAATCGGAGCTCTAGAACTCAACATATGAGCTTGAGAAGATTGAGGTGATTAGGGTTCCACCTCTTCTTCTCTTCCTCTTTCAATTTCTGAAGTGTGTGTGTGTTTATGAGGTTAGGGTTCATTAAATGAACCTTTATATATGTTGGAGTTGGGCCCAACTTGGGCCCGGTTCAATCCGTTAGCGTTTTTAGCCCGTTTGACCCAACTTCGGGCCAAACCTTTAAAATTAACGCCTGGTTTTCCATTTCTATTGTTTTTCTAAGGTTTATGACTGTTTCTACATTTTCTTGCGCAGCACCGGGCAGACTTGAATCAATTTAACCGGTTCAACTGCTGGTTCGCTATTTTTCACAGTTTTTTGCAGAAAACACATTTTCTGACTCAGAAAGACCTACTGAGTCCTAAAATGATGTTTAAAACCTCAAATTCTCACTCTAACTTTTCGAAATCAAATTTGGACAATATAACCACTTAATTAATCGTTTCGATTAATTGCGGTTCTTACATTCTCCCCACCAAATAAGAAATTTTGCCCGCGAAATTTGAATTACCTGAGAAAAGCTCGGGATAATCCTTCCGCATCTCGGATTCCAATTCCCAAGTATGCTCTTCAACTCCTGCTCGCTTCCAAGCAACTTTAACCAACTGAACTTCTTTTCCTCGTAGCTTCTTTACACTGGTGTCGTCAATTCTAACCGGTGTCACTTGGAAAGTCAAATTTTCCCTCAACTCGACCGTCTCAGGTTCCAACACATGAGCCGCATCCAACGTGTACTTACGAAGTTGTGACACGTGGAACACGTCATGTAGGTTAGATAGGTGAGGTGGCAAAGCCACTTGATACGCCACCGGCCCGAATCGCTTTAGGATCTCAAACGGTCCTATATACCTCGGATTCAACTTCTTGGTCTTGATTGCTCTTCCAATCCTAGTTGTTGGGGTAACTCTCAGGAATACATGTTCCCCCACTTCAAACTCTAACAGTTTCCTCCTCTGATCCATATAACTTTTCTGTCGACTCTGAGCTATCAAAATCCTTTCTCGTATCTTCTTAGCCTTCTCTGTAGTCTCTGCTACCACCTCTGGACCTAATACACTTGCTTCGCCCGCTTCATACCAACAAAGTGGAGACTAGCACTTCCGTCAATACAAAGCCTCATACGGAGCCATCCCAATGCTCGCATGAAAGCTGTTGTTGTACGCAAACTCTACCAATGGCATGTATCGGTCCCAACTTCCAGGTTGATCCAAAACACATGCTCTCAGCATATCTTCCAACGTCTGAATAGTCCTTTCCGACTGTCCATCGGTTTGTGGATGATATGTCATACTAAGACATAGCTTCATACCGAAGGCTCTTTGGAAAGCTCCCCAAAACCTTGAAATGAATCGGGGATCACGGTCCGACACTATGCTTGACGGCACTCCATGCAACCTTACTATCTCCTTTATATATAACCTTACTAACTCTTCCATAGGACAGTTCACTCAAATAGGCAGGAAATGAGCGGATTTGGTTAAACGATCCACGATCACCCAAATCGCATCAAATCCCGACCTAGTCTTCGGTAAACCGGTCACAAAATCCATAGTAGTTCCTTCCCACTTCCACTGAGGAATTTCAAGAGGTTGTAGCATTCCTGACAGTTTCTGGTGCTCTATCTTTACTTTCTGGCAAGTCAAACACTTGGATACCACTGTAGCTATATCACCTTCCATCCCCGGCCACCAGAACATCTTCTTTAAGTCATAATACATCTTCGTGCTTCCGGAATGAATAGAAAATTTACTGTTGTGAGCTTCTGACAATAAGTCCTGTCTTAAACTCCCAATATCTGGTATACAAATCCTCCATTTATACCTCCACAACCCCTCATCATCTTTGGTGAATTCCCCAAGTCTCTTCTCACCAACTGGTTGGAACAATTGCTGAAGCTTTTGCTCATCCTGTTGAGCCCTTTGGATCTCTGTCTTAAACGTACTCGAAATCTGTAACTGGTTCAAACAAGCTCTCCCAGCCACCTCTCCAATATCCAGCTTAAGATCCACTAACTCCTCTTCCTTGATCCTCATCCAAGCTATTGTTAAGGATTTTCGACTTAATGCATCTGCCACTACATTCGTCTTTCCAGGGTGATAACTCAGATCAAAGTCATAATCCTTAAGAAATTCCATCCACCTCCTCTGACGCATATTTAGCTCCTTCTGATCAAAGATGTATTTGAGACTCTTATGATCAGAAAAGACGCTAAATCTTACTCCATACAAGTGGTGCCTCCAGATCTTCAATGCAAATACAATCGCGGCTAATTTCAGATCATGAGTTGGATAATTCACCTCATGCAGTCTCAACTGGCGCGATACGTAAACCACCACGTTCCAGTGTTGCATCAACATGCAACCCAAACCTTTCAAGGAAGCGTCACAGTATACTTCAAACGGTTCATGCGGTTCTAGCAAGATCAAAATAGGTGCTGAAGTCAACTTCTGCTTCAAAGTTTGAAAACGCTCTTCACACTCCGACGTCCAAACAAAAGGCACTTCTTTTCTTGTCAACTTGGTCATTGGTAGTGCAATCCGGGAAAATCCTTCGATAAATCTCCGGTAATATCCGGCTAACCCCAATAAACTCCTAACTTCCGTCATCGTCGTCGGCCTTTCTCATTCCATCACCGCTTCTACCTTAGAAGGATCCACTGCTATTCCTCCTCTACTCACCACGTAGCCTAGGAACTTTACTTCCTCCTTCCAGAACTCGCACTTCGACAACTTAGCATACAACCTCCGCTCCTTTAGGATTTGCAACACAATCCTCAAATGCTCCTCATGTTCCTTCGCCGTCTTGGAGTAAACTAAGATGTCGTCTATGAAAACCACCACGAACTTGTCCAAAAAGGGACAAAAGACTCTGTTCTTATAGTCCATGAAGACAGCAGGTGCATTCGTTAACCCAAAGGACATTACTGCAAACTCGTAGTGTCCATAGCACATCCTAAACGCGGTCTTAGGGATATCGTCCTCCTTTACCCTTATCTGATAGTAACCGGATCTCAAATCAATCTTGGAAAACACTTCAGCTCCTTGCAGTTGATCCATTAAGTCATCTATCCTTGGCAGCGGGTACTTATTCTTTACAGTCACTTTATTCAACTGACGGTAATCCACACACAACCGCATTCCTCCATCCTTCTTCTTCACTAATAAAACTGGTGCTCCCCACGGTGACACACTCGGTCGAATGAACCTCTTATTCAGAAGTTCTTCCAACTGAACCTTTAACTCGACCAGCTCTTTCGGAGCCATCCTATGCAATCGACACTGGTCTGACTCCCGGCACCAATTCAATCGCAAACTCGATCTCTCTTTGAGGAGGGAACTCAGGAATATCTTCCGGAAATACCTCCGGAAAATCCCTAACTACCGGGACCTGATATAAGCCTTGGGTATCCCCTGAAGCATTAGCAGTTAACAAGATGTAACCCTAACACTCTTCCCCATTACAGTGCACCATTACCGAGTTCAGATAATATCCTACGGTTATAACTGCCCCACTCTCTCCTTCCGGCATACACCGAATTGTCTGTTCAAAGCAATCCAACAAAACCCGGTTCTTCGACAGCCAATCGAACCCCAAAATCATCTCCAACCCAACCATACGTAAACAGATCAAATCATGTACAAAATCTCTACCCTCAAGCTTGAAGCCTACTTGTTTACAACCTGACCTAGTCATAACTGTCTGATGTGGGGTATGTACATGCAGATCAAAAGGTAACTCTGACACTTTCAAGCCTAATTCTTAAACTTTAGCAAACGAGATACACGAATGCGATGCTCCAGTATCATATAATGCAATTAAAGACTTATCACCAAATAAACAATTACCTCTCATCAATGGATCCGCCTTGGAAGCATCCTTGGCATTCACAGCAAAGACTCGCCCCTGGTGCTGACTCTGACCCGCATTCGGGTTCTTCCCACGAGTGCAATCCCTCGCAAAATGACCAGGCAAGCCACAATTGAAGCAACAACTCTGACTTCCTCTACCCTTGCCACGCTGAAACTGATCATGAGCATTCTTTTCTGAAGCCTCCTGGACCTTGATGTGCATATCCTCCTCTCTTGAAGCTTTGACCCCTCGGATGGTAATACTTGCCACGCCTTTTGCTACTGCCTCCTCCATGAGTGTCCTTGGACCCCGCCACTATCTTAGCATATTCTTCCACCACCCTTGCCTTGTTTACCAAGTCAGAGAAGACACGGATCTCCATAGGAGCCACAGCAGTCATAATGCTATCCTTCAAACCCCTCTGGTACTTAATACACCTCTAGCCCTCGAAAGTCTCCGGGTCACCCTGACACACCTGAGAAAACCTACAAAGCTCTTTGAACTTGTTGATGTACTCAGCCACAGACATGGAACCTTGCTTCAGCTGCATAAGCTCCATCTCCTTCGCTTCCCTTGCAGACTCAGGAAAGTACTTCTTGTAAAAGGCCGTTCGGAACACATCCCACGGAACCTCAGCGTTCTGCAACTGTAGCAAGCGACACTCGGCTTGCCACCAGGGTTGGGCCTCTCCTGCAAGCTGATAAGCGGCAAACTCCACATACTGATTGTATGGAACATGCTGTGCCTGTAAGGCACGCTCCATAGCCTGGAACCAATGGTCCGCTTCAATAGGATTAGTTGATCCTCAGAATGTTGGCAGATGAACCTTGAGGAAAGTTGCCAAAGTCATCGGAATGCCTCCCATGTTATCTCTGTTCCCTTCAGCGTTAGCATGGGCATTCTATTCGCCGTTCATATTTCCGTTGCGGTTCCCGTTTCCATTGCCGTTCCCGGTCGGTTGACCTAGCCTCTGCACAGTTTGCAGAGTCGCAGCAGCATTCGCCTCTATAACAAACAAACAAACAAACAAACAACAACAAAGCCTTGTCCCACTAAGTGGGGTCGTCTACATGAATCAAATGACGCCATTGTGCTCTGTCATGTATCATGTCTACAGAGAGACCGTTTACATGTAGGTCTCGTTTGACCACCTCATGGATGGTCTTCTTAGGTCTTCCTCTGCCTTTCGCCCTTTGTTCATCTTCTATCTCATCCACCCTCCTAACTGGATGTTCTATCGGTCTTCTTCTCCCATGTCCAAACCACCTGAGACGCGATTCAACCATCTTTTCCACAATTGGTGCAACTCCAACTTTCTCCCTTATATCTTCATTCCTTATTTTATCCAATCGCGTATGACCACTCATCCATCTCAACATTTTCATCTCTGCCACACTCAGCTTATGTTCGTGCTCCCCTTTAGCCGCCCAACACTCCGTACCATACAGCATAGCCGGTCTTATAGCGGTGCGATAGAATTTACCTTTAAGTTTTAAAGGCACTTTTTTGTCGCATATAAAACCAGATGCACTCCGCCATTTTGACCAACCTGCTTGGATCCTATGATTTACATCCTGTTCAATCTCTCCATTGTCCTGTATGATGCACCCAAGATACTTAAAACTTTTAACTTTTCATAG
>NC_029793.2:136120885-136129539 GCF_000816755.2 Arachis ipaensis | reverse complement strand
GCTTTTTCCAAATCAATAAACACCATGTGTAGATCCCTTTTATTACTACGATACCTTTCCATCATCCTTCTTAATAGGTATATCGCTTCAGTGGTATATCTGCCTGGCATAAATCCAAATTGGTTCTCTGTTACTTGTGTCTCTTTTCTCAACCTCCGTTCTATCACCCTTTCCCACAACTTCATAGTATGACTCATAAGCTTAATCCCTCTATAGTTTCCGCAGCTTTGTATATCCCCCTTATTCTTGTAGATAGGTACCAAGGTGCTCTTTCTCCACTCATCAGGCATCTTCTTAGACCTTAAAATCTCATTAAAAAGCATGGTTAACCAGTTGATGCCTTTTTCTCCAAGACCCTTCCAAACCTCAATCGGGATATTATCAGGTCCTACTGTCCTGCCATTTTTCATCTGCTTTAGAGCCTCTTTTACCTCGAAGTCTCGAATCCTTCGATAGTAGTCAAAGTTTTGATCTTCTTCCCTTGTGCATAAACGACCAAGGCCAAATTCGCCATCGCCACCATGAATTCGGCATGGTTGTCCGCCGGTTGCTCGTTCCTATTCTCACGTGAACGTGCTCGACCTCATCCGCGAGTAGCCATGTAGGATTCCTGTCTACACCAAACAATCGATATCAAGGTGATCAGTCTCAATATCAAAAGTCTAGTGCTTCAATTTATCCCAAACAGGCACTCACAAACAAGCATGCTATGCATATATCAAACAGATAACCTAATAGCATCAAAGAAAAGACACAGAGTATGCAATGAAGCACAATCCGTCCATCCCTCAGGCTCACGAGGACGAACCTCTCTGATACCACTAAATGTAACACCCTAATTAGCCCAAGCCTTACCTCGCGTCGTAAAGCAAAGGTTATTCAAAGGTTACGACAGTTCTAAGATTTTACATGCATTATATAGAAGGAATTTAGTAATATCTAGAAGCCTGATGAAGAATGTAGCTCGAAATATGGATATCAAAAGCGCAAGCGTACTAACGAAGCTACTGACTTAAAGCATAAGAAAACAAGTATAGAATAACAAAACATCATAGTATAATAGTATATTATCATAAGATTCTAGCCACGACTCGCGGAGTTTAAGTCGGCTAGCCATATACAAACCATGTATGAAACCAGACAGTAAAAACAGCTTATACGAGTTTTGTTCTCTCAATACAAGCATCTAGGCCAAAGCAAAATACAAAAGTGAGACATATATATATATAATAAATCAAAAGGACTCCAAAAGATATCCAGATCCTCCGCTCCTGTCACCAATCAGACAACTCACTGAGGTGGGTTGTGACCTGCATATGAAAAACACAACAAAATATGGTATGAGAATCAGAGGTTCTCAGTATGGTAACAATTCCCAGTGATGTAGGATATAAGACCCCGGGACGCCAAAGGCAATCCTAGACTCCTTATCCATCACAATATTCAAGCTTAAAGCATTCTAAAACAAATAAGCATAATATGTACTTCCTTAATACACCTTAAGCCGTAACTCAGGAATTTCTACTCTAATCAAATACTGCTGTCCCACAGCCTTCACCAACCGATCCACCATGCGACCCCATCGCCACCGCCTTCCGAACCCTCTCAGCTCTAGCAAAGCACAAGTATATACAATACAAGTAAAACACAAGTAGAGGCATATACAGCAATTAATACAAGTATCAATTAGACATGTTTAACAGATAGGGAGAAACAATATCAAGACGGCAAAGCATACAAACAGGTAGAAAATGCATATGATGAATGCCTGCCCTACTGGCTGTGATATCACATTGTCGGTTCAACTGCCAACCCGACACATCTCCATGGAGATGTTGCCCTTCGGATTCATGGTGTGGGAACCCCGAGATATAGTGCTCGGATCACTGTCCAGCATTTTGCGCCTGCACGCTCTGATGATCCGAAGGGATGCGAGCGGGATCTAATGCCTCCGACCTCACATCTAAGCGCAAGCGGGACGAACCATCGGCCTTACGCCGCTGCCGCTACTATAAATCAAAAGACTTCAAAAGATATCCGGATCCTCCGCTTCTGTCACCAACCAGACAACTCACCGAGGTGGGTTGCGACCTGCATCTGAAAAACACAACAGAATATGGTATGAGAACCGGAAGATTCTCAGTATGGTAACAGTTCCCAGTGATGTAGGATATAAGACCCCGGGACGCCAAAGGCAATCCTAGACTCCTTATCCATCACAAGATTCAAGCTTAAGGTATTCTAAAACAAATAAGCATAATATGTAATTTCTCAATACAACTTAAGCCTTAGTACCATAAAAGGATAATATATCTTAGGGGATTTCTACTCTAATCGAACACCGCTGTCCCACAGCCGTCACCAACCGACCCGCCATGTGACCCCATTGCCACCGCCTTCCGAACCTCCTCAATCCCCGTAAAAGCACAGGTATATACAATACAAGTAAAACACAAGTAGAGGCATAGATAGCAATTAATATAATTAGCAATTAGACATGTTATACAGGTAGAGGAAACCAATATCAAGTCGGCAAAGCATACAAACAAGTAGAAAATGCATATGATGAATGCCTGCCCTACTGGCTGTGATATCACATTGTCGGTTCAACTGCCAACCCGACACATCTCCATGGAGATGTTGCCCTTCGAATTCATGGTGTGGGAACCCCCGAGATATAGTGCTCGGATCACTGTCCAGGATTTTGCGCCTGCACGCTTTGATGATCCGAAGGGATGCGAGCGGGATCTATTGCCTCCGACCTCACATCTAAGTGCAAGCGGGATGAACCACCGCCCTTACGCTACCGCCGCTACCTCGACAGGCGGGATCCAACCTCGGCCCCTGCCGGGCGCAAAGCGTCTCATAGTCTCAATGAAAAAGTGGTATAGTGATTTTCAAAATATTTTTAGCACAAGATAGATCCATTACTTCATTCAGAGTCCTCGACTCCTTTCAACCACTGTTCATGCACATTTCAGTTCCTTGGTTTCGCATTTAATCCATTAACCATTTATCACACATCATCAAACCTTCCCCAGTACAGCAAAACCCTAGTTCTCCGTTTGCTAACTTTTTTCAAATAATAGTGTCTAAAACCCTTAAACTATTTCCCATGTTTGAACACCCAAAAATATGCCCAAGAGTCTTAGAAAGGTATTATGGAGGCTCACAACCTCGTCGGGAAGGTAAATTAGTTTAAAACAAAGCAAAATTTGAGAAACAGGACGTTTGCGTCCGCACAAGGGTGTGCGTGCACACACCTAAGAAATTTTTAAAAGTGTGCGTACGCATAGGTATCAAAACATAAAAGGATCTGTTCACTCGCATAACCTGTGCTAGCGCTCCCAACAGACGGGCCTGCCCAACGTGTGCGTGCGCACAGGTCTGTGCGGACGCACAGGTTGCAATTTTCCTATCAGTGTTCGCACGCACAAGCTGTGCCAGCGCTGCAAGTAGAGCGCCTGCCTCTGCGTGTGCGGACGCGCAGGTCTGTGCGTGTGCACAGGTCACAATTTTTGTAGAGTGTGCGTGCGCACATACCAGAAAACTCAGAATTCTGTAACTTTGCAGAATTTCCAATTTTCAACACCAATTTTTGAATGATCATAACTTCCTCTAAAAAATTCCAAATTTTACAAAATTTATACCAATTTAAAGGATTTTCAATTATCTTCAATTCTAAATAAATTTCAACAAAATTTAAAGATCGAGGCAAGAGTTATGATCAAACAAAGTTCACTGAAATTCATATTTTACCCAAAATTACCATTTTCACAATTGCATTGCAAAACACTATGTCATACCACACCAAAATTACCACATTTTCTTCACTTTTCCCCATCCACAATATTCATTTCAATATATCTCATATATCAAGCTTCATCAACAAATTTCAATTACATTATCAATCATTCAACTCCAAAATTACATTTATCAACATAACCCACTACTCAACCTTATAAAGCATTCGTCCTCTTCATGTTACTATCAATCATCATTATCAACTCAAAATTCTTCATTTCATCAAACATCATCATACAACAACATCCAACAACTCATCAACCATTCAAATTCAATCCTATCTTATGGGTCACTAGCCTAAGTGTCCATGAATATTATATACTACATAGAGGAAACCGAAACTATACCTTGGCCGATTCCCAACATAAACCAAATGAGCTTTCAACCAAAATCCAACCACCAATATAGCTCCAACAAGCTCCAAACTCACAATAATCAAGCTATACACATATAAATCACCACAAAATCAACCTAGGGCTCAATATAAACCAAAAGTTTACAAGAGTTCAAAGCCTCTTACCTCTCCCAATAGATTTGTGTGGCAAAACCCAAAGCTAAGCAAGGATTAGAGTGAACCTAAACACCAAGAATCACAAAAACTCACTCCATCAATAACCCTAGGTACTCGAAATTTTGGAGGGAAGAACTGGGGAGATTTCGAGCTTACCTCTAGAGTTTTTTGGGTGGGTTTTGTAGATCTCTTCGCAAGAAACACGTAGCCACTGACGGCACGCAAATCGGAGCTCTAGAACTCAACATATGAGCTTGAGAAGATTGAGGTGATTAGGGTTCCACCTCTTCTTCTCTTCCTCTTTCAATTTCTGAAGTGTGTGTGTGTTTATGAGAGTAAATACCCATAGTCGTCCCTGAGATTCACGCAATTACTCATAGTAATCCCTAAGATCCCGATTTCCCTATTGTAGTCCTCTAGATAGAGCTCCGAGCACTCAAACTGGTCCCTGGCCATATTTCAGGTGATGACTCATCATCGGAGCGCTGACGTGGCCGCAGATTGACACGCTGGAGGGCTCCTAAGTCCCAACGGCTAGCTGAGCTGGCTAATTTGTAATTTATACCCATATTGGTCCCTCGTACTATATATAACCCTAAATCCCCAAATTCTCAGATACTTCATCCCTTTGTCTTGTTCATCTATTCTTCTTCTTCTTTTATACACTTCTTTCTGTGTGAGTTCCAGCTGGGGCTGCTACTCATGTCGATGATGGGTGGTGGTAGCACTGCAGGTTGAATCTCTGTTCGTTCCCCATCAAGCTAGAACTGGAGTAGAACGCAAATGAAGAGCAGAAAATCGGTCCCGCTAGAATGGTGCGGTTGTGGCTGCAGGCCAGTCCTCAGATGGTCTGGCATAGATTCGAATCCGAACAAACCATTTTATGGCTGCTCCAACTATAATGTGGGTTAGAATAATTACTTGTGTTGTTATGATTCTCCTCCCCTGACTGTTCTTGTGTTGTTCCTCTCTGAACTTTGATCCTTTCTTGGTTACAGACAAGTGGGAAGAGATGGTGCGGGCTTTTGTGTGGGCAGATTCTGTGAATGAGGAACAGGTTGAGAAGTCAGAATTGTGTGGTGATGAAGTGAAGATGAACTTTGATTGGAGGTTTCGAAGGTTGGAGGAGGATGTCCAGATGCAAAAAGTGATTATCCAGTTGTTAGTATTAGCTGTGTTTGTATTGATAGTGTTGTTAGTGATCTTGTATTGTAAATGATGAATGAGTTGGTGGTTTAGGATTTCCTGTTAGCAACAGATGTAAAAAACTGCTTCTTGATGGAATGAAAAATGCTGTTAACTATGAAACTGTTGTTAAGATAAATTTCACTATTTATCAAAAAAATAAAAAAACTGCTTCCACCTGAATGGTAAACCACAAAGCATAGTATATTAAAATAAATATCATAGTTTATCAAAAAACAACAAAAGATGAAGGTAAAAGGCAGCCTAGAAACTATTATGCTGCTATCTGTAGTTTCATCAAAAGCATGGCATATCAAAAAGGCCTTTGGATCACAATTCACCATCTAGTCATTGTACGATGAAAAAGACTAATTACACAAAACAGAAACTCCTAAATATGGCTGAATGAGCTTCTGGTCCAAGCATCCATCGGCCACTTCTCTAAATATGCCCAAGCATCATCATTTAACCTTTTGATATTGTCCATTCCATCTCTGAATTCTTGGTATGTTGTTGCCCTTGCACATTCCCACAAAAGTTCCCATAGTTGTAAGTCCTTCCAATTCTTGTTGAAATTTTTTCATAAATGCCAGACGCAGAAACGGTGATGCACATCAGGCATCACCTCTTTCACTGCTGATATCAGTCCCTGCCAGATTCAGGAAACATTATACATATATAGCTTCAACAAAATGTACACATATATGACCCTGACTTTATATTCGTGACCCATAATAGTCCCTAACGTTTATGCTTATCCCCATAAAGGTCCTTAAAATTTACAATCGATCCCCATAAAAGTCCCTAACAGATATGCATATAATCAGACAATGATTCAGGAGCTAAACTATAAAAAAAAACATGTGTTATAATGCAATTGGAGTGACAAATTTCTTCTAAAAAAGATGGTATCAAATGAATAAACTTGGTTTACCAGAGACATCATGTAAAAAGTTAGTAAGAACGTGGGGTATGTTACTATTTAAAAACTATCATCAATTAAGTATTGAAGCCAAAAAAGAACAGAACATATAAGAAGAAACCTATACCTCAATTTGCTTTGGTCAACTAAGGCAATAACAATCTATTTCCCTGACAATATGAGAATGAGAATCTCTCTTCCACTAATTGATCTACACTGCAAGACGATGGAAATGTTTTCTGACTAAATATTATAAATAAATGACAAAGTTGCTAGTGAATAAAATGCATCAAGTTGTTAGTTTCCTCAAGTCCAACAAATCTGGCAGAACACAACTTTATTTTTTATTCTTTTTTTTGTGTGATAAAAACACCACTTTCATTTTCCTATTCTTATTAAAAGTGCAACTAATTTTCCACCATTCAATTAGTTCTTGTTAAAATCTAAGTATAACAATAAACCATTAATAGACCTGTATGTCAATTCCAGATTCCACTGCCTTTTGAAATAGCATATCTAGTCTGACTAGATTATTAGGTAATTCTTCCTACACAACATTTATCACAAATTTCAAAGAGGCATTTAGCCAAGCGTGAAAACATTTTAGGCAAAACAAGTCCACCTTGCTATCAAACTTAACTATATAGTAATCAATAGTGTACTTCAAGACAATGTAAGCTTTGATAAATTTATTGTAGTACTAGTATATTTTAACTCATATCCAAATCACTATCAAATAAAAACTCATCTCTTAAATTCATCTTACTACAAAAACTTAAGTGCACAAAGATAAAATTAAGATAAAAGCTCATTATTTGTCCCTGAAATTTTTGGAATATCAACATGCTCTTGAAAAGATTATAACAAGTGGTCCTCAAATAGAAGTAATTAGTCCAGGAGTTACTGTAGGATGGCCAAAAAAAATATCACTCCAGGATCAAGTGAATCTCTGAAAAATTAAACTAATATTTGAAAAACTATTCATAAGCTGGGATTTTTTTGTTGGCACTTTGGGTTGGGTAGGAGTCTTTTACACTGGTGGTGGCTGTGTGACTTTAGATGTAGTATGAACTTTGGTGTTAGAGTGTGACATCAACACCTCAAGAACACATTTTAGAACCATATCCCTGTATCATTCCGGTTAAATATAGCAACCCCACAAATCCCAGCCAACCTTCAAACCCTAGATACTACAACGACCCCAAAACCCCCAAACCTCAAACACACAAATAACTTGCATATCAACAACCAACACTGAATCGAAAATGCAAAGTAAAAAAAAAGGGAGGGAGATTACCTTGAATACGATCACAAAGTCCGAACCTCTTGCTTCTGGTGATGGAGGGGAAGAATGAAAACCTCTTGCTTCTTCTTCTCTCAACTTTTTCAACCCAGGGATTAGAACCCTACGGTTACGCCATTGATTAGTATACGAAGATGGAGTCAGAGGGTGGAAGAAGAAGAGACGAGTGAAGTTTGTATTGGCGAGAAAACTGATATTCATGCTAAATAACGTCAAAACGGCGACGTTTTTGGCTATCAAGGGTGCCAAATTAAAACGACGCCGTTTTGGAGCCTTCCAGCGTGGCAATCCGTAGCCACATCAGCGCTGCGGTGATGAGTCATCACCTGAAATATGGCTAGGGACCAGTTTGAGTGCTCGGAGCTCTATCTGGAGGACTACAATGAGAAAATCGGGATCTTAGGGATTACTATGAGTAATAGCGTAAATCTCAGGGACGACTATGGGTATTTACTTGTGTTTATGAGGTTAGGGTTCATTAAATGAACCTTTATATATGTTGGACTTTGGCCCAACTTGGGCCCGGTTCAACCCGTTAGCTTTTTTAGCCCGTTTGGCCCAACTTCGGGACAGACCTTTAAAATTAACGCCCAGTTTTCTATTTCTACTGTTTTTCTAAGGTTTATGACTGTTTCTACTTTTTCTTGCACAGCACCGGGCAGACTTGAACCGATTTAACCGGTTCAACTATCAGTTCACGATTTTTCACGGTTTTTTGCAGAAAACACATTTTCTGACTCAGAAAGACACACTGAGTCCTAAAATGATGTTTAAAACCTCAAATTCTCACTCTAACTTTTCAGAATTAAATTTGGACAATATAATCACTTAATTAACTGGTTCGATTAATTACGGTTCTTACAGAAAGCAGATACCCACAGTTATCTATAGATATTCTTTGAATTTTTTAAATAAAAAAACTCATAATA
>NC_029793.2:136118110-136120768 GCF_000816755.2 Arachis ipaensis | reverse complement strand
AGAATAACTAACTTTTATATATAATAATATTTAATAGTATAGTATGTTTTGTAACAATGACTAAAAACATTAATTCAAATGAGCAAAATTAACCTAGGTTTATCGTCCGAATTTCAAATCAGAATTAGGTTCATTATCTTGGGACTCAATGCAGATGAAGTCCACGTGTCCCATCTCAAATCGGCTCAAATTGAATTTCTGTTGTTAGTTAGAGGTGATAATGGATGTTCGTATGGACGCGGCAGACTTTTATTCCCGTCCTTTACTCCTATTTTTTTTTAAAAAAAATACCCTTTGTCCCCTCTACATTTCTGTCGTAAGTCCCTCTTTAATTATTCCCTTAAGGAATACAGATGCCATAGTTATCTATAGATATTTTTTTAATTTTCTTTTAAATAAAAAAGTCATAATATAATAATCATAAAATAATTAATTCAATATAATTCAACACAATTCATAATATATTCATTATAATAAATAACATTTCAAAAAAAAATATAGAAACATCTTTTAATAAATTACATAACATAATTTTTTGGAACGAAACTAAATGATGTAGTGACAAACTTAAGAGGCAAAGAAAGTGAGTTAGAGAGAGATGCAAAATCAAGACTAAGGATGTGTCTAAAAAATAAGTGTTGGAATTGGAGGCAAGAATTAAGGTTACTAAATTAAAAAATTACATATTAGGAAAAATCTGTAATTTTATATTCGCGTTGTTTTAACAGGTCTTATAGAGAGGGTAACTATGTCCCCGTCCCCATCCATTTCATGTGGATAGGTTCTCCCACCAATGAAAATTTGAAATATTTTCATTAAGTTCCAAATCGCGATTAATCCCTACGAATATTCATTTGGCTGTCTTTTTTTATTATCATTCCTATTGCTAGCATTTGTCGGTTCGCGACGTAGAATTATACCAGCCACTTAGTCAATTCTTAGATAACCAAAGTTCAAATTATATCATTCTCATAAAATTACATGTATCTTATTATAACAATATTAATCGATAATAAATGTTTAAATACTAAATAAGTCACATTTTTCATATATGTATATAACAATGATTAATATCATATTTTATAACTTGTGAAATCATATTATAAACTATTGATAAGTTTGAATTATAAATATAAAATAAAAAAATTTAACTATAAATTTAAATAGCCTTATCTTAAAAACGGTATAATTTAATAAATTTTTTTCAATTTCTATACTAATAATATTAATTCTTCTAATTTTTTTAGTCTATGTTCCCTAAGATATTGTTCCGTTAGAAATATTCAATTACATAAATACTATCTACTTCGTTATACAACAGTCCAGAATCTTAATTACTTGGCTTCTAAGCCGAGGACCTCTACATTTTTAAGAATGTGATGAAATTTCTTTATCTATATCACCATGTTACAGCAAAATACACCAACCTCTAAATGGAGATCGAAATCAATAACCAAATAGATGGAAAAAAAAAAGAAAAAAAAGTCAAATACATGAATGTCTACCTACCATGATACATAGATAAATGTGGAAGTACAATTACGCAAGAATTTTTCTAAGCCGAAATTCAAAATTCACCTATCCATTCTGTCAATCAAACAACATATTCGAGCGTCACAGTCTCTATAAGTCGCCACGTAGACTTTCGAACACCTAAAAAGTCCTCATTTTTTTTAGTGTAAGTCATGCAAACCTCCCAGTTCATAGACTTCACCATACTCTCAAATTCATTAATTACCTCAGCAGTGTCTCGAACAATAAGCATACTTTCGAGTCTCAAAATCCGATCAATTTTAGCCACAATAATTTGAAAATTGCACCTAAAAGACTAATAAATATATTAGCAAAATGACACAGATAATTATTGTTTGTTGATATGATCTGACAAACTATTAGTTTTGATTAATGAAAAATGAAATAATTATACACACATTTTTTTGAGTCTTGAAAACAGATAATCTGCATGGAGGAGATCGTAGAACTTAGGTAAGTGCTAAACGATTTACACCAATCATGATACATGCCAAAAAGATCGCGTTCATATGTAATAGAAAGTGTATTTGGAGTATCTACTGAAACCACATTCATGACCTAAATATTCAAATCTTTCATAGCTGCAGCAAACCTGGAGACTAAAAATAATTATAAAACAAAGGTAGTGACAACGATACATTTATATAATTCGGATTAACATTTCAAAAGTGATTTTTTTTACCCTTTGTAAATTGATCTTATATCCATAACATTTTAAATATTTGACCATTAAATTTCCATCCCAACACGTTTTCAGTGTTCATAGTCCATATTAAAATTGTCAGGGACATGCTTTTCATAAACTCCAACTTAAGAACTTGTCAACATGGTCTATGAATACTTCATGGTTAACATATTATATATAGCTCCGAGTGGGAGTTGGATGGTCTGGTGGCTTGTATCCACGATAAGTCAATAGTTGCTTCTTGCCATGACGTCTCATAGGAAGAAAAAAATTTGTTGTAAAAACTATCCAATAAAAGAGTAATTGATAAAAAATGAGATTCTCTTCTAGTATATATGACCTTTTATAGTGATAAAATAAAAATAAAAGGAATAAAATTTTATATTTTTGTATTAAAAATAGAATTTAATATTTATCCTAATAAAATTAAATAATAGATT
>NC_029793.2:136077177-136118008 GCF_000816755.2 Arachis ipaensis | reverse complement strand
CATAATTAATTTGATTTAATAAATTAAATAGAATAAATTTAAAAAATACTAACAAAACATTAAAATAAATAAATTAAGAAATACTACCAAATAAAATTGATATAAATTATAATAAATTGTGTGATATTTAAATATATAATTAAATTAATTAGTTGCTATAATTAATTCACCGTAATAACTTGTATTTAATAAATTAAAAAAATAAATCGAAAAATACTCTCAGAAGTATGCCACGTCAGTTTCATTATTAAGTGCAGAAATCTGATTTTTATATAATAAAATAGATAGATAGACAGAATAGATAGTAGAAGATTTCGGGTGTAACTCTTCATTCTGGACATATAGAGTGATTAATCTAAAAGTGGATATCTTTATTTTTCGCACTGTGCGAGTTTTTGACACATTATGCATATTGCGAGATGGTGAATTGGTGAAAAGCTGATCTCTCATTTTTCTATTTCCCTCCCAAAAACACTCACATCAAGAAGAGAAAAAAAAAAACATGAAAATTATATATTGACTCTTTTCAACAAACTAGTCCATTCCTTCTTTTCTTTGTTAATTTCTTTGAGTATTGTTACAGTATGAACGTGTTGGTATAAAAATGCTTAACGGTTCATATCACATATATATGATAATGTTATGTCCTGATGGCTTCTTAGTTTGTGATCAAGTTGCTAATTATTGTTCAATATTTAATCACGGGTGGTATTAAAAAACAAAATTAATGTGCATTTACATATAAAATAAAGTAACTCCTCGGGAGAACATCGTCTTGTCGTCATTGCTATTGGAGAGGGAGATGGTGTTGGCAGCAAGCCACCCCAAGAAGAGAGCGGGGAGAAAAAAGGTTCAGAGAGACATGCCACCCTGTGTATCATGACGTGCGACGGAAGAATTCTGGCAAGTGTGTTTGCGAGGTGTTGGAGATGTAGAAGACCATGAACACCGATTTAATATTTTGTTTCTCGCAGATTATGATTAAAATTAAAAGAAAAATTAAAACGTCTCTCGCTATTAGCGAGAAAGAATGATCAGACTTTTAAAAGAGTTTAGAAATTCCATCTCGTTATATACGTAATACGTGATCCATCTTATAGTTTCATTGTATTCAAATTAAAAAAAAGAACAGAGAAAAAAACGAATACATCCTTAACTTTTTGTTCTGCAAATATTTATATTTTTAAATATTTAAAAATATATTTAGATTTTTAACTTTTTTTTAAATTAGAATATATTGATCTCTAGGTCTAATTTGTCCCTTTTAAAAATTCTTTTATGTGTGCATTTATATATCGGTTAGATTAATACAACAGAAGTTATGTTTAATTTTTTTGTTGGGTCTGTCAGACCCAAATGAACAGAAAGATATTAATATGTTTAAATTTTAAAAAAATTAAAAATTTAAATATATTTTTAAATTGTTAGAAATTTAAATATCTGTAAAGACCTATTTATTCTTTTCTAAAAAAAATAAAATAACTAGGTTAAACCTTCTTGCAGTGGGCAAGAAGCTTCGGCGGACCCACTGCGCAACACGCTCTAGTCCCATCTTTAGAGCATATTTCCAAAAATATTTTCATACTAACATTTTTTGTTCATACTTCCTTTGTGATTTATACATTTTATTGAATAAAAATGAGATAATTCACATAAATAAATAGTTTAGAGTTTAAAATTATACAGATATTTTAAATTAATTTTTTTTACTTATTTGTCCTAATCAATTTATATATAAATAAAATCAAATGAATTTAATTTAGCATATTAAGTAGTAAATTATTTACTGTTGAAAAAGCGTGTAATATATAAATCGAATTATCACTATACAACATATACATAATAAATCGAATAAATCTGATTCAATTTACTGCTTATACAACTTATTGACATTTTTTTATTCGATTTAATTGTTTATTTATTCTATATTAACTTTAAAACATAAATATCAATAAAATATACCCTATTTGAATTCAAATAAAATATTAAAAAAATCAAAATGAACAAGAATAAAAATTCAAATTTTGTATTTTGGTTCAACTTTTAAAAAATTTATATTTTTACAAACTTATAAATTTAAAATGGAATAATAAACGATTTATAAACCATCCTTTTACTTATTAATACCTAAAAAGAATCATTAACGGAACTTTTGATGTTAAAAAAGTTATTATAAAGTATATCCTTCTAAGGTGACATAAGAGTTAAAGTTTAAAATTTTCAGAGTAAAAAATAATAGATAGTTATATAATATAAAATGACCAACAATATTTATACAAAATGTAATTTGTAAATAAATAATTAAAATTAAAATACTATACTAATTAAATTATCATTTTATACTAATCTCCCACCGTATTATCACATGTTGTATAAATATAGTTGGTTATTTTATATTGTATAACTATTTGACTCAAAAAATTTAAGTTTTAACTCATATATCATCTTAGAAGGCTATACCTTTTATAATAATTTTTTTAACATCAAAAGTCTCGGTAATGATTCTTTAGATGTTAATGAGTCAAATGGTAATTTTTATCAAATTTTTAGAAATCATTTATTGTTCCGTTTTAAATTTATAAGTTTGTAAAAATATTGATTTTTTGGAATTTGAACTAAAACACATGGGGGTATTTTCTTATCAATAAATTGTATAAGTAGTAAATTGAATCAGATTAATTTGATTAGTTTAGGACATCTTGGCAGGACAAGGACTAATCTGTCATGAATTGGAGCTCCATTCAAAAGTTTGTCGCTGATCAATTGGTTGCTGTATTTAGTAGTCGAGATTCGAATCCCAACACTTGTTTAAGCAAACTAGTGAGCTAACCACTATACTAATTTAATTTGCTTGAATTCCAAACTATTTATTCATAGAAATGGCAAAAACCCCAGCGGAATGGGTACCCGCGAAGATTTACCCGTCGAGGGGCAGATATGGGAGGATTTTTGTACCTGCGGAAACGGGGACCCGTTTATTATACGGGGCCGTCTTATGGGGACTCATATAATCTCCGTATATGTAAAATGACAATAATACTCCTGTGCGCGCGCGCGCACACACACACCAAAGTGAGAAGTTAAAAATTCCAACCCTAACTGTCACTCACACTCACTCACTCTGAACTCTGAAGCTCATTCTCCCTCTCCTCTCCTCTCACCACTATTAGTCACCACTGCCATCTGCCATCTCTTACCCCCTCACCGCCGCCAACACAAAGCTCATACCCTCTCCTCGCGTGCCTGGGTCTCATTAGTCATCTCGTTCGCAAATCACAACATCGTCGTCACATCCGGCCAGCTGAGGCAGCAGTGTCGCTTCAAAGCCTCTTCGCCTATTCTTGTCTTCACCTCTTCGCCTTGTCATCGATTTTCACCGTCAACTCAGCTGCTCTTGCTTTCGGCAAGTTATGTGAACTACCATTTAAATTCATTCTATTATGGTTTTAGGGTTCATCTATTATATTATTTCTGTAATTTTAATTTGCTTTGAAGAACTTGTACTGATTTATTTTAATTTGCTTTGAAAAATTTGTTAATTTTATTTTGCTTTGAAAACTCGTTAATTTACTTTGAAGAATTTGTTAATTTTAATTTGTTTTGAAGAATTTGTTAATTTATTTTGAAGAATTTGTTCTGATTTATTTTAATATGCTTTAAAGAACTTGTTAATTTTAATTTACTTTAAAAAATTTTTTAATTATTATAGTATTATTTCTGATTTTAATTCTGTTCATTATAATTTATGTGATTTGATTTTTGTGATTTCTTTAAAATTTTGTGATTTCTGTGATTTGTGATTTTTTGTTCGATGTAAGATTCAAATAAATCAAAATTTACTATCACTACCATTATAGGATGAAAGAAGGCTCGAGAATTATGTTTTAGTTTTTGACTATATTTGGTGTTTTAATATTTTAGTAGAAATGTTTGTTATTTATTATTGTTTAAGTATTTAGAGATAATGAAAATTATGTTTGTAATAAAAATTGAGAATTATCTATATTTTTTTATTTTTTCTGTTTTTTTATTTTATTCAATTTTTTTTTAATAAAAATCCGCAAAAACCCTAATCTTCAGTAGATGCAGGGTCTCTATTGTCCGTTGCAAGAACAGGATGGGGATAGGGACAAGTTTTGGAGGCGGGGGCACCATAGAGACCGGTTGCCATCCTTATTTATTCATGTCAATTACTCATAGTTGTTGGTTTTGGACAAAGGGTTTCATGTTGGGATGATTAGTAATTGAATAAGTTCACAAAACCCATCAAAACAAGCCCGCACAACATCGATTTTGGACTACATACTAGAAAGCTGATATAGACTAGGTCGAACAAACTCTTGACCAAAAAAAGTAGTGTAATTGGGCTGAATCAAATTATTGGAATGGGGGTAGATTACATGAATAAAACTAGCTTTTTAGTAAACCAACTAGATTTTGGTTTACTGGATTGGGTATGCATCAATTTATTACTCAACGATAAATTTTTAAATAGAGTTTAAATTTACGATAATTATTCTTTAACTTGTCGAGTTGAGAAATACCATAAAATCCTCCCAAAAACACACTAATTTTTAGTAGAAATAATATCATGAAAAAAATAGTATCATGAAGAAGAAGAAAAAAACGTAAACACTATTATAATAAAAGTTAATAAGTAATTGTTCGGAATTCGAATCATTCTTTATATATGCAACAATCCATTAGACAAAATTTTAAATAAATTTAAATTTATAATAAATTAATTTTTAATTTATTGAACAAAAAATACATAAAAAAAATCAGTCAATAAATCATATATGTAATAAATTTTATCGTCAAATTTTTATTCGTCAAGAAATAAACTCAAACTAAATAATAAATTAGTTGTTGATTATTGTAGGACATTATTTTTTTAAGTATATATTTAAATAGGTCTTTAAAGAATTTTGATTTTTGCGTGAACGTTTTCATCTCTGTTCATGCCCTGGGTCGAGCTGTACGATCCGGGCCGATTAAAGACAAGTCGACCGACCTCTTCAGGTCTGGAATTCCCGACCTCTTCTCAAAGAGCTCGGCCAAATCGCTACAGGGAGCCCAAGCAGGCCCAAATAAAGGGACATAGCCCAATCTAAAGGCAACTAAAGCCTAGAAAGATAAGATGACTTCGCTCAGAAGATAAGATAAGATAACTAACTTATCTTATCCGGAAAGGTCACTCCACACTATTATAAATACATTGGAGCACCCAGGTATAACTCATACTATGATTCTACTAAAAACCTGCTTAAAGCCCATGCTAACTTAAGCATCGGAGTCTCTTGCAGGTACCACCACCCTCCGGTGACGAAAGATCAGCAGCATCTCCAGCTCCACCAGTTCCACCAGGTCGGATACAACAGCTCCAGCCACCACAGCAGATCTCATCCGAGATCAACCTTCAGTTTTAGGTAACCCTCGGAACATTGGCGTCGTTGCCGGGAACCTGGAAGTCATCCCATCATCATGGCGGATGACATTGACAACGATCACAACTCTGATTTGGAAAACAGGATTCCGCACAAGAATGCGGACACCACACCCAAAGACACACCTCAGCAAAATGGAGAAAAGCATTCCCCAAATTCGGAAATTTTAGAAGCCCTCCGAGAACAACAAAATCGGCTTAAGCAGCTCGAACAGGAGGCTGAACATCAGCGGGAAGCTGAAAGAGACCTCCGAAGAGAAACTAGGTGACGCCGAGAGTTGGAAGACAAGCTCCTAAAACTCAAAGCCAACCTAAAAACCAAAACCATTCAACCGGTCACGAGGACAACTCCCCCAAAGATCGAGATCCCTTCACCAAAGAAATCATGAAAGCTAAAGTTCCGAAGGATTTTAAAGCACCCAACATGACCCCATACGACGGTACCTCCGATCCAAGTCATCATCTCAGTAATTTCAGAAGCAAAATATATCTCACCGATGCCTCGGACGCTATTCATTGCAAAGCCTTCCCAACAACCCTAACAAAGACAGCTATTAAGTGGTTCGACAGTCTGCCTCCCAGGTCCATCACAAGTTTTGATGACCTAGCCAAGAAGTTTCTTGCCAGATTTTTCATTCAGAAGGACAAAACCAAACACATCCCAAGCCTATTAGGAATCAAACAAGGAGATCGGGAGAGTCTTCGATCTTACATGGAAAGATTCAACAAAGCATGTCTGGACATACAAAGCCTACCAACAGAAGCAGCCATTATAGGTCTCATCAATGGCCTGCGGGAAGGACCCTTTAGTCATTCTATATCAAAGAAACACCCAACATCTTTAAAAGAAGTGCAAGAACGAGCAGAGAAGTATATCAACATGGGAGAAAATTCTCGGTTAGGAGAGACCTCAAAATCCGGATTCCCCTACTCCTCCCGGGATAAGGATAAAGACTCCAAAAAAAAAAGAAGATCAACATGGAGAGAAGCCTAAAAAATACCACAATTACACACCTCTTTGGGTGTCTCTTGTGGACGTTTTCCGAGAAGTATGACACACTGAGAAGATTCCACCACCTCGTCCAATCAAGGGCAAAAAAGGAGAGAGAAATCAGACAGAATACTATGAATACCACTGGATCTATGGACATCCTACAAACGAGTGCTTCGACTTAAAGAATGTCATAGAAAAATTGGTAAGAGAGGGGCGACTTGATCGATACTTAGCCAACAAAACGGATGAACCTAGAAAAAGAAGAAGGGACGAAGAGGTCGGTCGAGCTGAACGACCACCCCACACTCCGGAGAGGCACGTTCACATGATAAATGGAGGATTCACAGGAGGAGGGATCTCCAAATCATCTCGCAAAAGGCACCTTAAAGAAGTATATCACGTTGGAGGAGAATAAGGATCATCCGACCTCCCTACTATTACTTTTACCCAGGAAGACGCGGCAGGTATCATCCCGGGATATGATAATCCCATGGTCATTACTATCATATTGGCCAATGCCAATCTCCACTGCACACTGGTGGACCAAGGAAGCTCGGCAGATATTTTGTTTAAATTCGCCTTCGACAAACTCGGCCTACAGAAAAAAGAGCTCAGAGCATATCCGAATAGTTTGTTCGGACTAGGAGACACTCCAATCCAACCACTTGGATATATCTCACTACACACAACCTTTGGAATAGGAACCCGATCAAGGACACTCAACATAGACTACATCGTAGTAGACGTGAGCTCAGCATACAATGCCCTGATAGGTCAGACAACACTAAATCAGCTTGTCGCAGTAGTTTTAACTCCACATCTATGCATGAAGTTTCCAACTCCAGAAGGGATCGCCACAATAAAAGGAGACCAGAAAATTGCGCGACACTGCTACAACAAAAGTCTGAACCTTAGAGAAAAAGGAGAAGAAATCAACACTATCGAACTCCGGGGAATTCGAGGTCGGGAGGAACTTCGTCCACAACCAGAAGGCGAGATCGAGGAAGTCCAGATTGGAGATATCCCGGATAAAATAATAAATATTGGGGCAACCTTGAAAAAAGACATAAAGGAGCCTTTGATACAGTTCCTAAGGGATAATGCCGACCTCTTTGCATGGAAGGCTGCAGACATGCCGGGCATAGATCCCAAACTAATGTGCCACAAACTGGCGGTGTTCATACCCTAGGTCGAGCTATCCGACCTGGGATGATTCGAGGTAGAGCGACCAACCTCTTCAGGTCAGACTATCCGACCTCTTCTCAAAGAGCTCAGCCAAATCAACAGGAGAGCCCAGATTAAGGGCATAAATAGAGGAACACGACCCGAATCCTAAGGCGGCCTAAGCCTATAGAGATGAAAGAGGTTCCATTGAAGATACGCTGACCTCAACTCAAAGATAAAGATAAGATAAGATAACTAACTTATCTTATCCAAAAGGTCACATCTCATCATTATAAATACACTGGAGCACCCAGGTATAACTCATACTCTGATTTTACATAACACCTTTTTAATACCCATGCTAACTTAAGCATCAGAGTCTCTTGCAAGTACCCCCCCACCCTCTGGTGGTCACGGATCAGCAGTGCAGCAAGTCCGACAAGTCGGACACAACAGCTCCAGCCACCACCAACCAGCCGGACACGTCATCTCCGACCAGTACCGAAGATCTCATCCGAGATCGACCTCCAGTTTCAGGTAACCCTCGGAACATTGGCGCCGTTGCCGGGGAACCTGGAAGTCATCCCATCACCATGGCGGACAACCATGACAACGACCACGACTCAGATCTAGAAAATAGAACACCGCACAAAAATACGGATGCCCCACCAAAAGACACTTTGGAATCCAACGGAGACAAAAATTCAGCTAAACCGGGAGCAATAGAAGCCCTTCAAGATCGCTTGAAACAACTTGAAGAAGAAACCCAACGACAACGAGAAATCGGAAAAGATCTACAAAAGGAAGTACGGCGACGTAGAGAATTGGAAGACAAGTTACAGCAATTAGAAGCCGATCTAAAAGCCCCTCGAGTCACTCCTGAGAAAAGCTCACGCAAAGAACATGATCCGTTCACCAGGGAAATCATGAAAACCAAAATTCCAAAAGACTTCAAACTCCCGGATATGATTTTGTACGACGGCACCACCGATCCCAATCATCATCTCAGTAATTTCAGAAGCAGAATGTACCTTACCGATGCCTCAGATGCCATTCGCTGCAAAGCCTTCCCAACAACCCTCACGAAGACGGCGATCAGATGGTTCGACAGCTTACCTCCCAAGTCCATCTCAAACTTCGACGACCTAGCCGGAAAGTTCCTTGCCAGATTCTCCATCCAGAAAGATAAAGCTAAACATGCCCCCAATCTACTAGGGATCAAACAAGGAGATCGGGAGAGCCTCCGCAACTACATGGAAAGATTCAACAAAACATGCATGGACATACAAAGCTTACCCACAAAGGCCGCCATCATGGGACTTATCAACGGCCTACGAGAGGGACCTTTCAGCCAGTCTATATCAAAAAAGTACCCGACCTCCTTAGACGAAGTGCAGGAACGGGCAGAAAAATACATCAACATGGAAGAAAATGCTCGGTTAGGAGAGATTTCAAAATCAGGGGCCTCCTACCGTGACAAAGACAATGAATCCAAAAGAAAAGAAGACCGACAAGGGGAGAAAATTAAAAAATACCATAATTATACTCCCCTCAGAGCATCCATAGTCGAAATATACAAAGAAGTCTGCCATACAGAAAAAATCCCCCCAGCACGGCCCCTCAAAGAAAAAAGGGGAGGAGGAAATCGGAAGGAATATTGTGAATATCATCGGGTCAGAGGACACGCCACCAACGAATGCTTCGACTTAAAAAATATCATAGAAAAATTGGTAAGGGAAGGAAAATTGGATCGATTCCTGGCCACCCGAGATGATGATCAAAGAAAAAGACGAAGGGATGAAGATACCGAGCGAACAGAACGATCACCTCGGACACCAGAAAGACATGTCCACATGATACATGGCGGATTCGCAACAGGAGAGATCTCCAAATCTTCTCGCAAAAGGTATCTCAAAGAAGTATATCACGTCGAAGGAGAGGAGGAAGCACTCAACATCCCAGCGATAACATTCACTAAGGAGGATGCGTCCGGCATCATCACAGGACACGACGATCCCATGGTCATCACCATCATATTGGTAAACGCCAACCTACACCGCACCTTAATAGACCAAGGGAGTTCTGCCGACATCTTATTCAAGACAGCCTTTGACAAACTCGGCTTAGAAGAAAAAGAACTTAAGGCATATCCAAATAGTCTATTCGGGTTAGGAGATACCCCGGGTCGACCACTGGGATATATATCATTACATACAACCTTCGGAAAAGGAGACCAATCCAGGACCCTCAAAATAGACTACATCGTAGTCAATGTAAGTTCAGCTTACAATGCTCTCATAGGTCGGACAACACTCAACCAACTCGGCGCAATAATCTCGACCCCACACCTGTGTATGAAGTTCCCAACTCCAAAAGGGATAGCCACGATAAAAGCTGACCAAAAGATGGCACGACGCTGTTATAACGAAAGCCTAAACCTCAGAGGCAAAGGAGAAGAGTTCCATGCAATCGAGTTGGGCGGAGTTCAACGACGAGAAGATCTTCGCCCCCAACAAGAGGGCGAGATAGAAAAAATTCAAATCTGGGACACCTCGGAAAAAACAACTAATATCGGCACCATCCTTAAAGGAGATTTAAAAGAATTGCTAATACAATTCTTACGAGATAATGTCGACCTCTTTGCATGGAAAGCCGCGGACATGCCAGGCATAGACCCTAAGCTAATGTGCCACAAGTTGGCGGTCTACCCAGGATCTCGACCAGTACAGCAGAGACGAAGAAAGCTTGGGCCAGAGCGATCCCAGGCTGTGGAAGAGCAAGTACAGGCACTACTGGAAGCTGGATTTATAAGAGAAGTTAAATACCCGCTATGGCTAGCCAACGTCGTCCTGGTAAAAAAATCGAATGGGAAGTGGCGAATGTGCACCGATTACACCGATCTTAACAAAGCTTGTCCAAAAGATCCATACCTACTCCCAAGTATTGACGCCTTGGTATATGCTTCCTCTGGATATAAATATCTCTTGTTTATGGACGCATATTCAGGATACAACCAAATTCCCATGTATCCACCAGATCAAGAAAAGACCTCGTTTTTAACACCAAAGGCAAACTACTGTTACATCGTGATGCCCTTCGGTCTCAAGAACGCAGGAGCTACTTATCAAAGACTAATGAATAAAGTTTTTTCGGATCACATCGGAAACATCATGGAGGTCTATGTGGACGACATGCTAATAAAAACACAAAGCGAAGAGACACTATTGTCCGACCTGTCTCAAGTATTCGACACCATTAGGAAGCATGACATGCGACTTAATCCCACAAAATGCACCTTTGCAGTAGAAGCAGGCAAATTCTTAGGCTTCATGCTCACTCAAAGAAGAATTGAGACAAATCCAGACAAATGTCAGGCCATACTCAACATGAAGAGCCCAACCTGTGTTAAAGAAGTACAGCAACTCAACGGGAGACTGGCCGCCCTATCCCGATTCTTAGCGGGAGCCGTGACAAGATCTCTTCCCTTCTATGCTACTTTAAGAAAGGGAAAACAATTCGAATGGACAATAGAGTGCGAACAAGCCTTCCAAGACCTCAAGAAGTTCTTAGGACAACCACCTATCCTATCCCGACCGCGAGTTGGAGAACCACTCATATTATACCTCGCGGTGGGAAGCAAGGCAGTAGCATCAGCACTAGTCAGAGAAGACGAAAATGGACAACAACCCGTCTACTTCATTAGCAAGGCACTACAGGGATCCGAGCTGAACTACCAGAAAATAGAAAAATTTTGCCTATACTCTTATCCTAACATCTCGATGACTTCGCCCGTACTTCCAGGCTCACACCATTAAGGTCCGAACTAACCAGCCCATAAAAAGAATATTGCAGAAAACAGATCTAGTAGGCAGAATTCTACAATGGGCAGTCGAGTTGTCAGAGTTTGACCTCCAATATGAAGCTCGGACGGCCATCAAATCACAGTATCTGGCCGATTTTATCGCAGAATTCACAGATGCCCTAGAAACCCCCACAGAATGGAATCTTTACGTGGACGGTTCTTCAAATAAAACTGGAAGTGGTGCGGGCGTGATAATAGAAAGCAACCAAGGAACCCAAGTTGAGCTCTCCCTCAAGTTCGGGTTCCCGGCCTCAAACAACCAGGCGGAATATAAAGCATTATTAGCTGGTTTAAAGCTGGCTAAAGAAGTCGGAGCTCAAAAACTCAACATTTACAGCGATTCACAAGTGGTCACATCGCAAATAACAGGGAGCTACCAAGCCAAAGATCCCACCATGAAAAAGTATTTGGATAAAACCAAGGAACAACTCGAACAAATAGGGGAGTATAGGATCTGCCACATACCCCGCGAACAAAATGCCCGAGCTGACTCACTCTCAAAACTAGCCAGCACCAAACTAGGAGGCAACAATAGAAGCCTCATCCAGGAAATGTTGCAGAACTCGTCAATCTCGGAAGAGGAAAAAGTCCTGACTATAACAAGTCAGGACCAAGGATGGATGACCCCTATAGCCAACTACCTCAGAACAGGAATGCTCCGCACAGAAGAAAAGGACGCAAAAAGGCTAAAAAGGGAGGCACAGTACTACACCATCATAAATAACATCCTGTACAAAAGAAGAATCTCAACACCTTTACTAAAATGCGTGCCAACCTCCAACACAAAAGAAGTGCTAGAGGAAATACACGGTGGTATCTGTGGCAATCATCTCGGAGCCCGAGCTCTCGCCAAAAAAGTGCTCCGGGCGGGATTTTATTGGCCAACTCTACAGAGAGAAGCCACAGAATTTGTAAAGACATGCCCACCATGTCAGAAACATGCCAACTTTCACATCGCCCCGCCAGAAGAGCTCATCAGCGTGACCTCGCCTTGGCCGTTCGCAAAATGGGGACTCGATCTTCTCGGCCCCTTCCCACAGGGATCAGGACAAGTTAAATTTCTCATAGTATGGGTAGATTACTTTACAAAGTGGATCGAGGCAGAGCCCCTAGCCAATGCCACCGCTCAAAGAAGCCGGAAATTCTTATATAGAAATATTGTCATAAGGTTTGGGGTTTCATACTCAATAACCACAGACAATGGCACCCAATTCACAGATGCAGGTTTCAGAAAACTAGTAGCCGACTTGAATATAAAGCACCAGTACACCTCCGTTGAACATCCACAAGCTAACGGATAGGCCGAAGCTGCTAACAAAGTCATACTGGCCGGATTAAAACGGAGATCACAATATGCAAAGGGAGCCTGGGCAGAAGAGCTTCCACAGGTCTTATGGGCATATCGAACAACGCCACATTCCACCACGAAGGAATCCCCCTTTCGATTAGCATACGAAATAGAGGCAATAATTCCAGTAGAAATCGAGGAAGGGTCACCCAGAGTAGTTCACTATAATGAGGGAGCAAACTCCCAACTTCAGAGAGAAGAGCTCGACTTGTTACCCGAACTCCAGGAAAGAGCTCGGATCAGGGAAGAAGCTCTAAAGCGCCGAATGGCTTCCAGATATAACCGAAAGGTAGTGCCGAGAAGTTTTGCAGAGAATGATCTCATCCTAATCCGAAACGATATCGGAACAACTCGACCAGGAGAAGGAAAGCTGGCAGCAAACTGGAAAGGACCCTACCGAGTTGTAGAAGTGCTTGGAAAGGGCTATTACAGATTGTCTGAACTCGATGGACGAGAGCTTCCCAGATCGTGGCACGCTTGCAACCTAAGAAGGTACTACAGTTAAGAAGAGATAAAAGATCCCATCATTGGATGCACTCTTTTTCCTGAAAAGGTTTTTTAATGAGGCACCAAGTTGAGACTCAGACAATCCCATATCCTATATGTATCTATTTGCACTTTCCCTTTAAATAAAATATATTTTAGATATTCTACAAAGATTTCAAGACGCATTAATTTGAAGCATTCATCGTCCGATTATAAAGCAACAGATCGGCAGAAAGTGAAAAAGAATTTCACTGCACGATCACGATAAAGACAAACCATCCGATAAAGGTGAAAATGCGATTCACCCAAAAGACGATCTAGAGATGACAACCACTTTCTATAAATTGGCAAAGATGAACACAGAATAATGTAAGAAGTTATCGAAAGTGATCTAAAAAAGAACCTGACGTGGTCTTACGGATCGCTAAAATAATAACTTAAAGACTGGTCGAACGTTAAGAAGTCGAACCAAGTCAAACCAAGTTATAAGTAAACCCTGGAAAGAGGTCTGGCCAACCCTATTAAAGAGGATTACTTTAACTTAGAAGGGCCCGACATAACAAAGTCATCCCAAAACGAAAAGTTATTAAAGTAGTCCCTGAAAGAGATCTGACAAAGATCCAAGAAAGAGGACTACAAAAAATAACTTAAGGGAGACCGACATAACCAAGTCGGACTCCTACAAACGAAAAGTTATTAAAGTAGTCCCTGAAAGAGATCTGACAAAGATCCAAGAAATAGGACTACAAAAAATAACTTAAGGGAGACCGACATAACCAAGTCGGACTCCTACTAACAAAAAGTTATTAAAGTAGTCCCTGAAAGAGATCTGACAAAGATCCAAGAAAGAGGACTACAAAAAATAACTTAAGGGAGACCGACATAACCGAGTCGGACTCCTATTACCAAGAAGTTATCAAAGTAGTCCCTAAAAGAGATCTGACAAAGATCCAAGAAAGAGGACTACAAAAAATAACTTAAGGGAGACTGACATAACCAAGTCGGACTCCTACTACCAAGAAGTTATCAAAGTAATCCCTGAAAGAGACCTGACAAAGGTCTAAGAAGGAGGTTTACAAAAATAACTTAAAAAGAGATCGACCTAACGAAGTCAATCTCCTATAAAACGGTTATAAAAGTAATCTCTGAAAGAGGGGATTACAATAATAACTTAGAAAGGGACCAACGCAAAGGAACCGGCCACAAATACGGAAAATCGAGAAACAAGTTGGACCCCACAAATCGTAACCACAAAGGATTCAAGCTATAAACAACAAAGTAATCCAAGGAGGTCGAGCGGCAAGATTTCGAACATCAAATAGAAAAATAAAAAAGATGTCAAGACAAACAACTACTTTTACTTTATAAAGTTATAAGGCCCGGAAGGCCACCAAAACCTACCACAAAGAGATAACAAGTTACCTTTTGTTTTTCAAAATAAAAAGTTGCTAGACAAGCAACTAGAAAACGTCAGCAAATAAATAAAAAAAGTTCTAAAAGAGCCCACAAGTCGGGCCAACTACACAAATTTTCAAAAAAAGATTAGCAAGCTTCAGGAACCTTCTTGGCAGCATCAGGACAAGGAGAAGGAGGGCGAGTCTGGATCGGCACAGCATTCACAGTTCCATCCTCCCGATTCAGGATCTGGCAATCCGAGTCGGGCACAGCAGGAGGAACCGAAGAGGTCGGCACTTTGGTAGAAGGCACAGGGGGAGGAACAACATCATCATCATCACCCTCATCACCAGGGACAATCTTGCCATCCCTGACTATATTATCCAGGCTGAAAAGGGTGAGATCGGCCTCGGGAGCAATGACCCAAACTTGCTCCTTCAAGTTCTCGTAAGCAGCAGTCACGCTGCCAATGAGATGACCTTGAAGCTCAGAATAATCTTCCCGGGCATGGTCGAGCTCCTCCCTCAGGCGCAGCACCTCTCGATAAGAGGTAACATAACTATCCTTGTGCATCAAGACGGCGTCCTCAGCCAACCTCAACGAAGCTGCCAATGACTGAGAACTCGCCTCCTCATTTAACTCCTTCATCCGATCAAACTCTTGTTTCGCCTTCTCCATAAACGCTTTAATGGCGTGGAGAGGGAGATTCTGAGCAGTCCGATATATGGCAGTAGACATATATGCCATCTTCACATGATTTCGGGCCATGAATTCCAAGTGATGAAGGATGGACACATCATCTATGGAGAGAGCACCGTAGGGACCGATTTGTTGATCCACAAATTCAATAGCATTAAAATCAGGAGCATCAAGGTTGAAGGGCTCAGCAGTCTTTTATTTTTTATTGGGAGGAGCAACAGAAGGAGCAGCAGAGGCGATGTGAGGATCTACCAAACGAACTCGGGGTGTAGGAATCACTTTCTTCACACCAGCAGAACTCTGCACTGATGGCTTCTCGCGCGCCTGGGAGGATCCCTCCCCAGCTGCCCTGGCAGCAACATTTCTGGCAGCAGTCGCCCTCTGTGTCCTCTTAAAAGCTTTCATAGCTTCATTATTCTTCATTGCCTCTGCAAGCAAAACAGAAAGTTCAGCTATAAGTCGAATAAGTCGGAAAAGACAGCTACAAGCAACGTAAACAAAATACCCAGTTCAGTTAGAAGAAGAGAAGGATTGGTCAGAAATTTCTTTGTGTCAAGATGGGGAGGTTGATCCCAGCATTCTTCCAAGATAGTCACAAAGGCTCGCTCGGCCTCATCCAACATCTCCCACGAATACCGGGAGACCCTCACATCTTTTTGCCATTCCAAGGGAAAAGCAGGTTCATCATTCTCATCCAGAAAAAGGGGCGAGCTCCTTCAACAGCTCGGACCTTGAAAAAGTAGTTCTTAAAATCACGGAACAACTCGTCAAACATGGGAAAAACCTTCTTTTCTTGGGTAGAACAAAAGGAGACCCAAGCTGACTTCTTTTTTACCACACCGGGCTTAGTCAAAACAAACAGATAGAAAAAGAGAGATTGGGAAGCAGGAATACCAAAACTGTCGCACAGCAACTGGAAAATTTTTATAAAACCCCAGGAGTTGGGGTGAAGTTGAGAAGGGGCAACATTACAAGACCATAACAAGTCGGTTTTAAATTGAGTAAAAGGAAGGGTAATACCCAATTGACCAAAGGAAAAATCGTAAGCATAAAAGAAGGGGCGATTATCAACAACTCGAGTCGAGAAGCAGACTCTCTCGTCAGAAGAAGGAGGAACAAGCTCATAGTTCTTCTCGTCACCAGAACTACTACAGACACTATGAAACTGCCTAAGCTGAGCACAAAACTCAGAATCAACCAGCGAGACACACATGAGAACCATGGAGTCCACCCAATCGGCCATACCCGCAGGGACCTGGGAAGGCATCTCTACAACATTATTTCGAGAAGACATGAGGTCAACTAAATCCTACAAAAGAAAAGAAGAATGGATTACTCAAAAATATCTCGGACAGGGGGCAAAACATCTCGACAGGCGGATAAACAAAAAGGGAAAACCCCAAGACTTAAGACAAAAGTCTCGGGGCATCCCTTGGAGGCAGTAAACAAACAAGGTCTTCAAGATATTTCTACAGCTCATATCCCAGCACTCATCAAAATAAAATCCAGAAAGAAAACAAAGGAAGCAAAAACGCAAAAAAGTCCACCCTTCTACAGTTTACCAGCAAAAAGCACTACTTCTACAATGTATCAGAAATACCAAAAAGGTCAAGCAACAAAGGCACAAACTTCTTAATCAAGCAAAAATCATCAGCCAAGGCACAAACAGAAACGACGGTAACATGCAAAATAAAAAAGATTCAAGCAACAAGAAAAAGATTCGCACAAAAAATAACGAAGAAATTCCAGAGCATGCAATAAATCAAGAATGATGAAAACAGAAAGATCCAAACTTTCTCCAAAAAGAAGATCAAAAGGAAAACTCCATCGCAAAGTCAAAAACAACGAGGAAAATATGAAATGGGACTAACCTGGAGACGGAAGAAGCTTCGAGGAAGAGTGGAAACGCAGAGATAAGGGCTGCCCAGAAAAACGCCAAGCGACGCCGCAAACACAAGAAAGCAAAAAACGGAAGACAGAGAGCAGAAACAGAAAACGAGAGAGTAAAGGGAGAAGTTACGAAGAAGAAATGAAGAAGAGAAACCGTTTTTGATCGCGAAATTCAAAATAAAAGCCAAGAGAGAATGAAGGGAAAATTAATGCCAATTAAATGCGGATATTAAAACCGCTTGCGTTCCCAAAAAGCGCTAATACAAAAGCGCGCGCTTCTAGAGAAAAACGTTCTACATTCAAAAAAGACTTCAAAGAAAGGAATCGACAAATGCTTGAGTTCAACTTTAAGATGAACCGAAGTCAAGGACTCGACCTCAAAAAGAAGATCGAGCTCAAGCAGGGGCACTGTTCATACCCTGGGTCGAGCTATCCGACCTGGGATGATTCGAGGTAGAGCGACCAACCTCTTCAGGTCAGACTATCCGACCTCTTCTCAAAGAGCTCGGCCAAATCAATAGGAGAGCCCAGATTAAGGGCCCAAATAGAGGAACACGACCCGAATCCTAAGGCGGCCTAAGCCTATAGAGATGAAAGGGGTTCCATTGAAGATACGCTGACCTCAACTCAAAGATAAAGATAAGATAAGATAACTAACTTATCTTATCCAAAAGGTCACATCTCATCATTATAAATACACTGGAGCACCCAGGTATAACTCATACTCTGATTCTACATAACACCTGTTTAATACCCATGCTAACTTAAGCATCAGAGTCTCTTGCAGGTACCCCCACCCTCCGGTGGTCACGGATCAGCAGTGCAGCAAGTCCGACAAGTCGGACACAACAGCTCCGGCCGCCACCAGCCAGCCGGACACGTCATCTTCGACCAGTACCGAAGATCTCATCCGAGATCGACCTCCAGTTTTAGGTAACCCTCGAAACAGGCAGTATACCCAGAATCTTGACCAGTACAATAGAAGCATAGGAAGCTCGGACCGGAGAGATCCCAAGTTGTGGAAGAACAGGTACAAGCTCTACTGGAGGCAGGATTCATAAGAGAAGTCAAATATCCACTATGGCTAGCCAACGTTGTATTGGTGAAAAATTCAAATGGGAAATGGCGGATGTGCACTGATTACACCGACCTCAATAAAGTTTGCCCAAAAGATCCCTATCCACTCCCAAGCATAGACACTCTAGTGGATGCCTCCTCCGGATACAAGTACCTTTCCTTCATGGATGCGTATTTGGGATACAATCAAATCCCAATGTACCCACCTGATCAAGAAAAGACCTCATTCCTAACCCCAAAAGCAAATTACTGTTATGTTGTCATGCCATTCGGACTAAAAAACGCAGGAGCTACCTACCAAAGATTAATGAATAAGGTCTTCGCAGACCATATCGGGAAACTCATGGAGGTATATGTGGACGACATGTTGGTAAAAACACAAAGTGAGGAATCATTACTGTCCGACCTCGCCAAAGTGTTCGACACCATCAGAAAGCATGGCATGCGACTTAATCCCGCGAAGTGTACCTTTGCAGTAGAAACCAGCAAATTCCTGGGTTTCATGCTAACACAACGAGGAATTGAGGCGAACTCGGATAAATGCCGAGCTATACTTAACATGAAAAGTCCAACCTGCATCAAAGAAGTTTGAGTGTAGATCAGGAATATTTGGGTGTATTTTAAGAAAGTTTGGGTGTATTTGTAGTTAATGACTTTTCATCTGACGGAGGGTGAATTGTCTTATTCTTTTAGTTGAATTATTTTAGTTTCTGTTTAATATGGTGTATTTTGGGTGTATTTTGCAGCCCCTGTGAGTTGTTGATGACCAATTTATTCTCAAGGTTAGGATGACTTTTAACACCCTTGAAGATGCTGCAAAATTCTACAAGGATTATGCGAAGGCTGTAGGTTTTCTACAAGAGTTCGGAACACAAATAAGAAGGGAAACGAAATTAAGAATCAATTGATTACATGTAGCAGAGAGGGAAAATAGAAATCGAAAATATCTCCCACCGAGAAGACAAATCCCTCTGCTGGTTTAAATTTCCTGCAAGAATTTATGTACACATATTGAAGGACGTTGGTGTTTGGATCATTCGAAGGTTGTGTTGCATCATTCACATTCTTGCTATCCAAATCAAGCAGAGATGCTCAAATAGCACAGGGAACTAAGCATGTACGTGCGTCGTACAATAGAGAATAACGAGGAAGCGGGCATCAGACCAAGCAAAACTTACCACTCATTTGTTGCAGTAGTCAGGGGTCACCGCAAGTTAAATTTTATCGAAAAAGACATGAGGAATTACATCACGAGAAAAGTGCAGAATGTTTCGGAACAAGACAATGCAAAAGAATTTGGGAAATACTTATTAAGAATGAAAGAGAATAATCAGAATTTCTTTTTCGAGCTCGAACTCGAGGACGATCAGTCGATTAAGCTTGCTTTTTGGGTAGACGCAAGGAGTAGAGCTGCCTGTGAGTATTTTGGAGATGTTATTTCATTCGACACCACCTACAATACAAACAGGTAATATACTGTTGTGGTTTATGATGCTGAATTGATGTTGTTTTATGAATCTACTGCAGAGGTGTATATTGGATGTTTTTGGGTGTATAAGCTCATTATTTGGGTGTATTTAATTATTTTAATTTTGTTTTGTTGTAATCTATTTCAGGTATAATTTGGTTTGTGGTTCTTTTGTCGGGGTGAATCATCACAGTCAGTCAACACTTCTTAGATGCGCTTTGATGAAAAACGAAGATATTTAATAATTCAAATGGTTATTTCAATGTTGGCTTTGTTGCATGGGAGGAAAGACTCCAAAAGGGATTCTCACCTATCAATGTGCATCGATGCAAAGGGCTATCGAGGCTTGTATGCCCACAACAATTCACCGTTGGTGTATTTAGCACATCATGAAGAAGATTCTAGACAAATTAAATGGCTACAAGGGACACATAGAAATAGAACAAGAAATGAGCCATGTTGTTTGGAACTCTCATACCAAAGAATCATTTGATAGGAATTAGAATGATTTTCTGCTGAAGTATGGTCTTGTGGACAACAAGTGGCTTTCAGGTAATGACGTTTAAAATATGCAGCAGAGGTGTAAAATTAATGTTTTTGGGTGTATTATAGTCTAATTTGGGTGTATTTTGCAGAGCTTTATGAAGACCGTCATATATGGATTCCAATTTATCTGGATCACCACTTTTGGGACGGGATGAGGAGCACACAAAAGAGCGAGAGTATGCATGCATTTTTTAATAAGTTCATTACTCGGAATAGCTCACTTATTCAATTCATCAAACAATATGATAATTGCGTCGAAAGCAGGGAGCAAAGAGAGAGAGAATTGGATGCTGTAGATTTTCACACGGTCATACTGTGTGCAACAAAATCCTCCATAGAAGCTCAGTTTTAACATGTGTACACTCACCAAAAGTTTAGGAAAGTCCAAACACAATTCATAGGGAAGGTGAATTGCATCACAAGATTAACGAACTCCGCTCTAAGCTATTTGGTATACAAAGTTTGAGAACAAGTTTTCAGCTCAACATTCAACAAGTTTGCGGTTGGTTACGACTCAGTAGCAGCCCAAGTGAAATGCAGTGCTTATTATTCGAGTCAAGAGGGATATTGTGCCGTTACGCCCTAAGCGTGTTAAGCTTTGAACGAGTAACCCAAGTGTCACTGAGATATATATTGGAACGATAGAGTAAGAACATAAAGAGGAGACATACACACATCAAGTGCAACCACGATGAGCCACTATTGGAGCCAAGAAGCAAGAGGTTTGAGAAATTGGTGTTTTGTTCGCAAAATATATGCGAACTTGCATCGAAATTCGAGGAGTTCATCGCCATTCTGCACCGCGCCTACGATAATATCGTGGTTGAGATGGAAGAACTGAAAGCCAAAAGGAATGGGACGTGTTCGTTATCTCACGAAGATGCTAACTTGGAATCCGTTAACGAGCTTCAAAGCCCTCCAAGGGTTCGAACAAGAGGACGTCCAAAAAATAGGCTAGGTTCAAAGTTGGACAAACAGATTGCAAATGCCTCAAAGAAGAAGAAAACGAAAGCTCTAAGCGAGGTAAAAGTGATGTTCTTTAAATAGGTGGTAATTGAGTTTAATTATTTTGTTAATAGTTTTGCTAATATGTGAGTTTATTATTTCCAGTTAAACCTTTTTGATGCTGCATTAGTGGTGCAACTAAATTCCAGCGAATATCATGGACATGTTATAAATTATCAGTTCAAGGATCCAGCAGCAGGGGATAGATTTTTGGGTGTATAGTGACAGTATATTGGTGTAACATTTAGTTTTTTAGGTGTATTTCTGCATTCTCTTGTGTTTGACATTTTTTTTTATATATATTTTTTAAATGCTACTGTTTATGTTAGAAATTAATGTTTTATTTATATTTGTTTGTTTTAAATTTACTATACATATACAATCAAATCCTAAAGAGGCTAACAATTGAAATTTCTGAATTTCCATACCTCTTTGTTGGTTTTTCAATTGATATATGCTAGGACTCATTTTGTGTGTATACCGGTTATATTTGGGTGTATTATTAAAGTAATTGGGCGTAGTAACAGGTTTGGTGTTGTTTTCCTTCATTTTTTTGAACCTGTAATTTATAACTTTTGAATACAGCACAGTCAGTTTATTTATGCAAAAAAAATTATAATAAATCTGGATTAAATATTCACAAAATTTACAAGAAGTGTTCAAACTATTCCAAAACTACATAACACTAAAATTAATTACTGTCAATATCATATGAATCTATTTGACAATATGGACTCAACAAGACTGCAAATGGCTTGGACAATCTCACTACTTCACTTTCCTAATGGCTGCATTTCTGTCTCGATTCATATCATGAAATAGAATTCAGGAAGCAAATTCAACTCTAAAGTGGTCTACCTCTGGCTACAGTTTAAAAGAATATTATTTTAATCAACTCTGTTAATTTAGTAGAGTAAGAGAGTTATATAGTTTTAAACACAATTACCTGAGTCCAATTGTCCCATTCATACTTCCTCTTTTTTAATGTTTTGAGGCTAGATTATTTCAAGCTATTTCATTACATAAACAGCACAATCATAGCTGAAAACCAAAAATAAATTAGCAAATTAATACAAGACAGCAAGAGAAAACACAATTTTCAGAGTGAAAGATTTATACTGTTTTTTCGCTTGAAATGTCAATGTATGGCGGTTCAATTTCACAATCTTTTTTCTCGAGAGGTGCCCCCCGGTATATACCCTCATTCTGGAAATCACATACCCCTAAAAACAAAAAACAAAGCAAAATATAAGAAAGAATAAATTTAATAAATGAATACACCCAAAGGATCACAAACTACACCTTATTTTGTACAAAAATACACCCAAATATTAAAACACAAAACAGAATCAACTTACAACAAATTTATTTAGCTTCATTCTTGGTTCAGAGGGACACGTCTTGTAATATGGGTCAAGGATATAAAATTTTTTCTTTCTAACATCTGCCACCCATAACCACAAATGCTCCGAATAGCAAACATGTGCAAATATCTGAAGCATGTCCACATTGAACAATGTTTCAGTTTAATTGGTACATAACCAAATAATTATGGTAAGAAGTTTTAGAAACGAAAACTTACATATGGATGTGATGCTATTTTTTTCAGGTCCAAAAAGGGTATGAACATTTTGTAGTCTTCAATCATAAATGACTTTTTTTTTTATTTTGGCTGTAAGAACTCCCCACCTGCATGATTACCAATAGCCATGTTCTGCGGCATTTGTGAAACCCCAAAAGAAATATTTAATACACCCAAAAGAATACAAAAATACACCCAAATTTGATTACAATACACTTTACCATAATATTAGGCGGGAGATAGTAAATTTCTTCTTCAAATCTTTTAATATTTTGTTGGTTCATGATCAGGCACATAGCATTGATAATCTAGAAAAATAAAATACTCAAATTAATTACATCAATCAACATTGCAGTCACATATCATAATATAATCATTAATCTTATTCTAATATTACCTCAACTTCAATATATGTACTAGCTTTTAGAGACGCAAAGTGGACTTTTGACATTAGCAATGGTTGTTGGACATTGAGGGTGCACACTGGATCATACTCATTAGTTGTTCCATCCCCGTATGTCGTTACTCGTGTGGCCCATATGTAGCACTTTTCTTTCATTTCGCCTGACATTAGGTTGCTCCTTGCAGGAGTTTCAAACTTTTCAAAAATTTGGCCAGCAGGCTGCTTTTCGATCGGGGCACTTTTACCCTCTGCAAAATCCAATGCTACCTTTACCCCGCTGTTTGCAATTTTCTCCACCAGCTCCTCTAATTCTTTGATTAGTATTGGCGTCTCAGGACATTTTCCCTTCTGAGATCCTGGTTGCCCTCTTGGGTCAGTGTTTCTTCTTGACTTAAATAAGTGAAGCCAAGGTTGAATAATGGCATCGGAAATTCTTTAGGTACGTAGGATGTTGTGCGGGCCATCATCATCAGTGCAGTAGTGGCTTCAGGGGCTGGATTACTGCGTGTTAACATATAATATACTATAAGAATAAGAATAGACGAATGATATCAAAAGAGGGTTATATTGTGCTGAATTTACACTTTAGATGGAGCTGGTGACACCGTGGGTGTGCTTTCATCAAGTTTATGGGGTTGTGGAGTGCTGCAGGGTCAGAGAAAACAAATCAAATTATAAAAAATTAGTTACAACTCAATCCTATAGATATACACCCAAATAAGAAAACAATACACCCAAATAATACCCAAATACACCCGAATATTATTTCTAACCTCTTAGTTGTTTCTTCACTAATTTTTTCGCTCTAGAACTTGGGGGGGATGGTTCAATTTATGGCACAGGGCTTGGTGTTGTTGTCTGGGACAGAGGCATGCATACTTGAATCGGAACTCTAAACAAGACAAAAATAAAAAGTTAAGAAACTCCCTTAAAATAGATGATCAGAAGGTCGAAAATTAGTTGTAAAACTCACATATCAAGTGGTTCAAATTCTGAATGTGTCTCCATCCGAACAACAATCATCTTCTGTTGAGTTGGGTCACTGACCAATTCTTCTTTCAGACTCAACCTATAATCTACCCAAATAATATCAAAATACACCTGAAACATTGAAAAGAAACACAGGCTCTGTTTTTTGAGAACTTACGTAATTGCATATTTTTCTTTTTTTCCTGCATTTTTTTTCTTGAATAAAACATTAAAGAGCTTTTTTTCTAAAAAAAAAATATATACAGAATTAGAAGCAGAAGGTAAAAAAAGAATTAAGCAACCGAATTCGCAGGTTTGTTTACACTGCTTTAATCTGTTTGTCCTTGAAACAAAGGATCACTCTCGCTTCCTAAGTTAACCTCCGGCATTCTAAGCATAGAATAAACATAATTAAGTAAAAATACTATTTAGTTAAATCAGGATATCAAAATTCTATCAAATAAAGAATCTTACGTGTCGGATGAGTCATAGTGATGTTCTGTTGATTGCAGCCTAGCTCCCTTCATCCTGGGAAACCAAAAACAATAATTAGTAACCAAAACACCTTAAAATCGGTAATATACACCCAAATATAACAAACCCCTGTGCATCAGCCTTTTCATTGGTCTTCTTCTTTTTTGATTCTCTTAAGAATTCTTCTAGTACTTCAGTTTTAATATCAGTTCTGACAGTACATGAAAAAGAACATGTTAACAAATATAATTTTCATGATAAAGGGTAAAATAGGTTTACAAAGTATCTTACCCATCATAGGATTGAATATGTTCTTCAGAAGATGAATCCTCAATAATGTGCTTTCTCTTTTTGGATTGCATCCTGGAAATCAAAAAATTATGAATCAGACAAACACAACAAAATTGATGATAAAATACTCTCAAAAGCAATGCATACTTTTTGTGGGGAGTTTGAATTGTTTTCTTTGATTTTTGTTTTCTAATTGGCGATGATTCTTCACTTCTGAAATAAAATGAGAAACACTCTGTTAATACATCAAATTTTGAAAATAAACAGAAAAAAAGCGATGATAATTTCATAATCTTACTCATCATTGGATTCACTTTCACTTTCTGAAGTGGAATCCTCCAAAATCTGCTTTCTTTTTTTATTCCATTATGGAAGGCAAACAATCATTAGTAAAAAACACCCTAAAAGTGACAAAATACACCCAAAAATATTACTTACTTTTTGGCCATTCTGGTGGGTTGTTTCCTTCTTGGTTTCTTTGAGTCTTCTTCAGACTTGGACTCAGAGGAAAAATCAAGTTCACTTTCTGATGGATCACTCTCGGATGAACTTGCTTTCTTCTTTTTTGTTTTTTTTTTTGTTTTTTTCTTTCTTTTATTTTTCTTTCAATTCCTTCAACTTTTTTTTGTTTCCACCTTCTTGACGATGCCCTGAAACAGTAGAAATTTTGTTTACACCATCTAAATAATTAAAATACACCTAAATTAAAGAAGGCATTCTATTCAGTTGCCATATGACCATCTATCTCCGCTCTCTATTCCAGTGGCTAACCCAGAGAGGTCCAGGGTTTGCTTCTCCCTTCTTGTCTGCGTGTTTTGATAGATGGAAATACACTATCATCAAGACATAGAGGCAGCCGTCAATCGATTTTTTCTTTTTCAGACGGTAATTGGTTATGCCTTTGATGATGAAATTGAGCATATGGCCGCCCCAGTTGCCCTCCATTATTTTGTCCATCTGAAAAATTGGAGCTAGGTGCACAGGAGATACTTTTTTTTATCGTAGTTGGCAACAAGAACGCCATCTGAATATAGAGGATGAAAATCCTCTTAAACATCAGGCGATCGTGGTCGTTGTCAACACCGATATTCATTATCTCATCAATTAGATTCTTTAATGTCTTCCCTTGGAACCTTCTAAAAATCAGTTTGTTCTCCTCAGAAAGTTCCTTATAACTCACTTTATCGGGAAACAGATCTCCTATAAAAAAAAATAATTTACACTCCAAATCACTTAAAATACACCCAAATATCACTCATATATACACCTAAATTTTTTACTTGATTACATGGTATCAAAATAAGATATTACAAAGAATATATTACAGAAAATGCAAGTATAGAGGTTTTCTTTAATCAGTTACTTGATGCATTGAAGCCAAGGATAGTCCCTATTGTTTTGGGTTTGACTTTAAACTAACCATAACTTGTGTCCAGATTGTTTTTGTCCAAATTAAAGGAGTTAGCCAACTCCTTTAACAGTTTGTATGGTACATTCATTGGCGGGATGTGCATGAGGCCACCAAATCCTAATTCGCGAATGATGGCTTTCTTTGGCTTGCTCATTATTTCAAACTTTTCACTCAGTAGTCTCGTGGCACATTTCAAGTCTTTGGTTTGCTGTAAACAAAGCAAAATGAGAGTCATTTAAATAACCTATATTTACATTAGGAATAATTAAATTGTTCTAAGATTTTTTTCTATAAGGAATAAGAAATACTGTCAATAGATAAAAATACGGGGCAAGTAACAGACACATACACCCAAATACCAGCCACGTACACCCAAAATCCAGCCTCATACACCCAAATCCAGTCTTATACACATTTATTATTTTTTTATTACACGAATTTAAATGAGTTCAAAATGATATTCAAGTCAACCAAACATGCGTACATTGAGACTACAAGGTCAAGCACAAGTACAACAGCTCCAGTTACACTTCAATACTAGCTCTTGGTTGTCATTTTTATTGTAAGAAATAAAAAATACTGTCAATAGATAAAAATACCAGGCAAGTAACAGACACATACACCCAAATACCAGCTACGTACACCCGAATTCCAACCTCATACACCCAAATTCAGTCCTATACACATTTATTATTTTTTTATTACACAAAATTAAATGAGTTCAAAATGATATTCAAGTCAACCAAACATGCATATCACAACAGCACCAGTTACACTTCAATACTCTTAATATATATATCAGTTCCATACACCTCTATTTTTTTTGGATTCCATGACATTATATTAGTTCAGAATGATATTTAAGTTCAAAATGCCACTAGAAGCACCAGTCAAATTGGAATTCCGAGATATACACCCAAAAAATCGGCCATATACACCCAAAAATGATTTCACTTGAAATACAATACAGAGTTTATATCTATACAAACTCGCTTAAAAAACATACAAACATGCACAAAAATAGATGAAAACACACGTTAAACCATTCACTCGAAGTACGTAAAATAGCGTAAATGACTTGAACAGTTTCATCAAAACAGTAATATCAAATCTAAACCAAGAATAGTGAAACAGAGAGAGAAATACGACGATATAATGCTTCGTATTCGAAATTAGAAACAGAAATATGAAAAACCTAATAGAATAGTCAAACAGTACCTTGAATAATGTTTTTCTTTCTTTTTGGTGTTTTTTGATGGAGATTTAGAAGTTTTCTTGTTGATTTCGTCAACTTTTGGCGAGGAGTTTGACAGTTTCTTCAGAGTGGGTGTTGGTTTCAAATGTGGCTTGAATCTCGAGGGTTCTGGTTTTGATTGACGAAGAAGAAGAAGAGTCGTTCATAATGAGCGCGCTTTGGAAATGGTTCACTAACGTGCGTGTCTTTACGCTCGAGTGGGGGGAGTAAAAGGCGCATGTGTTTTGTTGGGCTTGGTCCAACTTGTAGGACTTGTAAGCCAAAAAGGCTTGTATGTGTAGTATGACTGTTGGTAAAATAACTTTTAAAATTTAAAAATACTATAATAGACATAAATGTAAGCATTAACTTTGAAAATTAGTTAACATATGAGGTTATATTAGACTTTTAAATTTTAAAAAGCACAAGTCAACTTTAAAAAAGTTCTATCTTAGGTGCTTTCAAAAGTATCCCAATATTTTAAAAACTGCAAGTACAAGCATAGTATTTTTTATTTACCAAACACAAAATAAAAAACTTAAACTTTTAAAAAGTACAAACATCTCTTTGAAAAGCCCTACCAAACCAAGGCTTAATAGCCTATAATACATATGATAACTTCCATATTTGTTGGGTGTACTTTTTAATAAGGGTGTTCGCGGTGCGGTTTGGTTCGGTTTTAAGGGAAAAAGTCATCCGATCCGAACGCTTAATTTATGTGCGGTGCGGTTTGGATTGGATGAAATTTTTTTGGAAATCCGATCCGATCCGATTACAAGCGATTTGGATCGGTTTGGATTTGCGGTTTTTTAAATAAAAAAATTAAATACATATAACAAGTCTTAACATCAAATTTTAAATAATCAACAATGACATAACAAGTCTTAACAATATCTTATAAAACTAACGATAACATAACAATAGAAATAAAATTATAGGTTAGTTAAAATAAATAAATAAATAACATTTTCAACATAAAATATTTATTAAATAATAATAATACATGAATAATAGAAAAATGTATAACAAATTAAACATGTTATAAGTATAATTGTAAATATAATAATAAAATAATAATATTATAACACATTATGCGGTTTGGATTGAATTGGATCGGTTATGAAAAGTAGATCCGAAATCCGATCCAATCCAGCGATTTGCAAAAAATAGAATCCAATCAAATCCGAATTAGTGCGATTTTAATCGATTTTCGATTTGAATCGAATTGAATGAGCGGTTTAATTTAGATCGATTTGAATTTGAACACTCCTACTTTTTAATATGTGAATGAGAGCAATTAAGTGCCGGCTAATCAAACACTAAAGAGAATGAGGGACATAGTGGGGATTTCCTACTTTTTAATATGTGAATGAGAGCAATTAAGTGCCGGCTAATCAATCACTAAAGAGAATGAGGGGGCATAGTGGGGATTTCAATTTTTAATTTTTAATTTTTTTAATTTATCNNAAATTAAGAAAAAGCATAGAAGAAAAAAAAAATGCAATGTGTTTTTTTTCTTTCTCTATCTAAAAAAATATGTCGTTTGAATGTTAATATGTCTTTTAAAGTTTTAGCTAAATACTCTATTAATGGAGATAAATGAAAAATTTAACTTGAATTAGATTTTAAAATTTGAAAGTCTAATATAAGTTAATTAAACCCTAAACCCTAAACCCTAAACCCTAAACCAAAATTTGAGGAGCTAATTTAAAGCGGAACTCAAATTTCAGGAACCATTTAAAATATTAATTCAACAATTTTATAATATAATGAACACTCTTTTTTCTATATTTTAGTTAAAACTCTGTTCTATCTCCGCTAATAGCAAAGAGACAATTACCGGTGGAGGGCTGTCGTTGCTGATCTTACCTTTGCAGTGATAGCCCTCCTCTTTTCTAAGTCCCCATGTTCTCTTCTTTTTTCTTTCTCTTTCTCTAATCTCTATCCTTCGTCCCCTCTTCTGCCTTCCTTCCTTTTTCTTATTCTATGTCTTTTTGATATTTTCTACTTCTATTTTGATGATTCTCATCCATTTCTTCTTCTTGTTCTTCTTCTTTTTTCCATTTCTCTCCATTTCTCTTTTTCTTTTCCTTTCTTTTAATTTCTGTTTCTGTTTTCAATCTCTTTTTAAGATATAAATTTTAATAACTATCCAGTGGTTAATATTTTTATTTTATAGTAGCTCTTGTTACAGATATTTTGGTTGTGGCACTACAGGATTTCTAGATCTATGTTGCAGCATATTTGTGTAAATTTAGAAATAAAAGAGACTCATATTTATTTTTGTTCTATTTTTTACAATTCTTTATAATTGAATATTACACCTTCTCTCAGTTTATATAAAAAAATATTTATTTTTCTTTTTATTTGTAAAATTAATGTGTTTTCTATTATTTGTAATTTTCGTTTGGCTATTTTGATGAATAAAAATTTATTATTCTCTCAAAAAAATTGTATAACATAAAGTACATGTTATCTAAACTTAAATTCTTATTATTTTCAATTTACAAAAAATATGTAAACTTTATGGAGTTATTATATACTTATATTTATGTGTTAAATATATTTAAATATGTCCAAATATGAATAAGTTATCTAATTTTGTTTACATTAAATCACATAAACAAATTGAATGGCTTCCAATTTTACACGAAATCTAAACAGCTTATATGCATATCTTGTTTGCATATATCTATGTAAACCGAATCAATTGGATTCGAATTAGCATGAAGCATGATAAATCGAAATGATTAGTTTCGATTTAGTAAGAAAACTCTTTGATGCCAAAGTACCCATAGTAAATAGAAATAATTGAATTTAATTTATAGTCCATAGTAAATTAAATCAACAGCAAAATAAGCCCATGATAAATCGAATGTAGTAGATTTGATTTAGCCTTGATGTACCTATATATACAATTCGAATTCACTTATTTTGAATTACAATTCACAATTTCGGAAAGAGAGAAAAATTTGGCCACAACACCACAATATTCTTAACTGCGGACACAGAAAACAACCCGAATCGTATTTACTGGTTGGACGGAGTTATTCATATCGCTGGTAGCATTAGTGAAGAGGTTAGTGAGTAAAATTTATTTTGTTCGAGAGAGATTAGAAATGTTGGCAATATTAATTCGCTTAGAGTACTTGATTATAAACGTTAGTTACAAATGTTAGCTAGAGTAGGAATTTAGTAGTTTATTAGAGTTTTAAAACTACAAATGTTACTTAGAATAGTAATTATAAATGTTAGTTAGAGAAGCGATTAGATGTTTTGTTAGAGTACGTAAGTTATAAATGTTAGAATGATTAGTGAGTAGAAGTTTAAGTAGAAATTATTTTAAATTAAAAGTGTATGTGATAATAGTGATTTATAATTGAGAAATATTTTACTCTTCGTGTTAGGTGATTTTAGATATAGGGGAATTCGAATTTTTTGAATATGATTAATATATTGTAGAATTATAGTATTGGATATTTGTATTTTTTTCAAAAGGACATGCATAATTTTGTTAACTATTATGGTTTTTTGAAAATTTTTCTATCATTATGTTGCCACCCGATGTATTATTCGTATGAGAAGACAACATGGTATGCCTCTGGACGATAGGATCATACCGTACTTGCAGATGGTCGGGCTATACCATCTTGCGAGTTAGGCCTCCTGATCAATGGTGAGTATATGTCAGTGGATGTCTTACAGACTTTGATAAATACATTGAAGGTGGCTGACCAGCATGGACTTTGTTCAAAGAGCTACTTGGTGTTTTACCTCCTACAAACTATATCGACAAGTTCACTGTGAAGTGCATTTGGATGTATGATACATTCAGTGAGCTTTCTCAAGACGCAGATGAGGATACAGTGAGGAGGTATACGATGGCGTACATCATTCGACTCAGCTATTTGGGAACAAGTCTGGTACATGTCTTCACATCCAGTGACTACCGTACGTAGCTCAGCTAGAGGACATGGCAGATATAGCTGGAGTTCTACTGCTCTTGCGTGGTTATTTCGATGCATGTGTCGTGTGGCTAACAGGTGCATCGTCAAATTGGCGGGTCCACTGCAGCTCCTTCAGTCATAGATCTTCTGGCGTTTTTTTGGTTTCAGGCCTCATAGCTTTGATGCATTTCATTGGTTGTTGGCATCGAGGTACGTATGTTTAAATATGTTATGTTGATTAAATATGTTTTACGTATATGGCTGTTGTTGAACTAATGTATCGCATTGCAAGTGGTCAGGATGTCAGCTAACATTGAGCGAGAAGGGGTCTAAAATGGCGCATTGGAGGCTGAGGATAATAGATTTAGTACAGGCTGATGATGTCAATCTTACTGTATTTTTATTGTGTACTCAGTTAGTCCAATTTTTAATGTAGAGTTATGACCTTTTTAAATCATGTCCCTTTAACAATTCACATGGATGCCTTATGGTACACCAAATGTTGTTCATATAGTGCATCCTGAGATCCCCGGCATATGAGGTTATGGTGGGTGGTTACAACATTGATCTATTTTGTGGTTATTAAGTGACATCAAGTGGATACTGGATAGGGTGCTACCACAGCAAGGTGGAGTACAACATCGACCTCGTGTAGTACTGGATATAGATTTCTGGATGTCAAAAGATGGCAGGGGTGGTAATCGGTGATTTTCTAGTACGTTACAGACCTGGCATCTCCGTTAGACTCACAGGGCCGATCATGTGCTACGGTTTGATGTCATTCGAAACCTAGGATCGTCATAGTTGTACCTGGAGTTGTGATATGAGCATGGGCAGAGGTTTTGTCGCTTGAGCTCTTCCTCGGTGACCCCAAAGCAATTTCCATCCCAGCTGAGGTGACACAAAGAGGTCCAAGACAGGAACCTCAAATGGATCAGGTGCCTGATGTTCTGGATAGGCGTCATGTTGAGCAGAGATAATAAGTCAGTACATGAGCGAGTGAGCATGAGCGGAGGGGTCAAGCCGCTAGATAAGCTACGGGCGAGGTTGACATGGAGGGAGAGGTGGTGGTAAATGTAGAGGTCGACGTGGAGGTGGATTAGTTGGTGGTGATGGTGGATGTGGAGGTGATGGAGCATATAGTTTAAGGTTTGGGGGTGATTATTTTGTTAGAGGTTCTAGTAATTATACGGGTATGCATGAGAGCCAAATATACATGAGTCCGAGTGGAGCTGTTTATGGAGGAGGGACTCGAGGCGCACTTATGAGGGCCACGCTTCTTGGATGAGATATGCATGATGCTATAGGAGGATAATCCGTAACATGGTAGATTTGAGCTTTTCGGATTCCAATCACACCTTTCAACTGAACGAGCCTTTGTCTGGGCCGTTTTCTAACATATTTGCATTGGGTGGGACCTTCACCTCTGCAGTTGTTGCAGACCCCCTGTCACCTCTTGGCCCTGCTAGGTCACCAGAGCGCACTAGAGAGCAGATGGAGACAGATGGTGACATAGATGAGGATGAGATACCACTAGCCTAGAGAGCATAATGGATCAGGTGTCGCAGACGATGCTTTACAGTATCCCACCTCTTTTGATTATGTAGTTTGCACATGGATGTTGTTGTTGTACTTAGTATTTCTTATATGGACTATGTTTTATTTTGTAATATGAGTAATGTATTATGCCATAAAGAGTATTTTGTTGTTCTTTGTTAGTATTTCATGATAACTAAAAATAAAGCTAACACTATATGAGAAAACACAATAATATTAATAATAATAGGTTTTGAGAAAAACAACACAACTTACACAATAAAACATAATACAACGAAATTAAGAATAGGCAACACAATAAAGAAAACACTAAGCATTGCTAGTAGAAGCAGAATCCATGGTGACTCTTCCCTATGGGCAACTCCGCCTAGTGTGGCCAGGCTATTTGCATAGTCTACATCGCTTTGGTCTATTCGGATCCACCTCATCCATGCTAGTGCGAATTCTAGTAGTCTTAGGACGACATTTAGATGCACGTCTCTTACTGGGATTAGGGATGAACGTGGGAGCATCATATAGTGGCCAGAAATTTTCTGGGATTAGAGGATTGAATCCTATCCTGTAGACATTAAACACTGTGTTGAGGCAATATACCTCATGGACATAGGTTCTCCAACTTAGGCGAGAATATGCACAGTACGCCATTGCATGGCAATATGGGTAATGAAGTGCCTGAAAGTACTCGCAATCGCATGTCCAATCTCTTAATGAGACTCTATAAATACCAAATGAGAAGTTACTTATCGGAGCAGTCTCGGCCATGTTAAACTCAGAATTATCTCTATCATACAAGGTCATTGTGAAACACCTTGATGCCTTCAGATTTGCCTCTATTTCTTTCATTAGTGACTGACTGAATTGCTGCCCTATTCCCAACTAGGGGTGTTCAAAACCGATCCGGACCGAAAAAACCGATCAACCGAATCGAAAAAACCAAAAACCGAATAAACCGAAAACCGAAAAAACCGATCAGCGCGAACCGGCGAACCCATCAGCGACGTCCAGCTCCTCCCAATAGCGCAACCCGTCGAACGCAGCCCCTCTCAGCAGCACCGGACCAGCCACCCAGCAGTGCCGGACCAGCCCCTTCCAGCACCGAACACCAGAAATAGAGCCTCCAGGTCAGGTATTAATTTGAATAATTTCTATTCTATGTATTATGTATTTGTTGCTGATTGTTGTTGATTGTTCATTTATTTGTTGCTAATTGTTGTATTTGTTTATGCTGTTTATTGTATTTTGGGATTTTAGCTTTTGAATGTGTATTATTTCTGATTGTTAGGGTTCTAGGTTCTGATTGTGGTGTTTTTAGGAGGCGTTCTTGAGGCACACTAGTCCAATCAGTAGATGTTGCTTCTCTGCTTCCGGGAACAATATTGCTAGTGCTTCTCTAGATGGAATTGTTAGGTAAGCTTGAAGACAAACATATCAAGATTATTACTCGAAAAAATGGAGCAGTCTTGATAATTTCAGTTTTAATTGTACCCATTTGCCATAGAGTATTTTAATAAATAATATGGACATGATTCATCAACTCCGGTATCTAGAAATGCAACCACATATTGTGGCACAGAAATTGTCTCTTGACTGGGAATGTAAATCTGACCGCTTGGTATGTGAATTGCTTTTATGCTCTCTCTAATACATATGGTTTTGCAGTGTATTGGACATAAAGTGCAGCCCTGTGGAACCTATTTTTGTATCTGTAGCAGCATCTGGAGGGTATTTATCAAATTTTATATCATTTTTTGGTTGACATATTGATTTTTTTGTTTGGTCATTTGATATTCTATTGTAACAGTATTTTACTCCAATTTAGTTTCGATATGTACATTTGCTGGGTTGTTTATACTGAAATTGCTGTTCATACTGAATTACTGAAACTGCTTCTGGGTTGTTCATACTGAATTACTGAAATTGCTGTTCTGTTTGCTGTTCATACTGAAATTGTTGTTTTGTTTGTTGTTATAACTGCTTCTGGTTTATTATTATTATTATTAGTTATTTTGAAAAAATAAAAACTTAATTTTGAACTGATTTAGTATGATTTATTACTTTTGTTTCCAATTCTATATATATGAGGAATTGGTTTGTTAGCAGCAGGACAAAGTAGCACAATTACAGGAACATATGCAGGACAATTCATAACTGAAGGGTTTTTGAAGCTAAATATAAAGAAATGGTTAAGATCATTGATTACTAGAAGTGGTGCTATTGTTCCAACAATAATAGCTGCTATAGTTTTTAATACATCAAAGAGTTCATTGGATGCTATGAATGAATGGCTCAATGTGGTTCAGTCAATTCAAATTCCTTTTGCACTCATTCCACTTCTTACATTGGTGTCTAAAGAAGAGGTCATGGGTACTTTTAGAATAGGCCTTATTGTAGAGGAAAGCTTTGTTTGCATTCTAACTTTTGTAGAATTGATTTTGATGTATACTGATTATGTTTGGTAATTCGTCTAAAAGTGATTTCTTCTTTCCAAAAAATAAATGATTCTAAATATATCATGTTATGACTTTGTGAAGTAGTATAGTAGTATTTTTTTTAATTGATTGAAAAAACCGAACAAACCGAACCAAACCAAACCGATTTTAATTGGTTTGGTTTGGTTCGGATGGTTTCGATAAAAAAACCGAACCAAACCAAACCGCAGTTTAATTAGACGATCGGATCGGATGACTTTTCACTCAAAAACCGAACCAAACCGCACCGCGAACACTCCTATTCCCAACTGTGCCTCAGCCTCCCTTCCCTTGCGAACAAAGAACTCTGCCAATCTCCCATAAGTGGACTTCACCAAGGAACAAACTGGAAGGTTCCTGACACCTTTGATCGAGTACAGAATTAACACACTCAGATATATTTGTCGTCAAATGGCCGAATCTACGATCCTTGTCCTGATGCTGAGTCCATTTATCATACTCTATCCTGTTGGCCTAGTCACACATTGCCGGATCTTCAAATCAGAGGATGTCAAACCAAGAATCAGACTCAACCTCAGTATTCGCGTAAGCAACATTGACTAGAAACCTCCTTGCATCCTTTCCCTTGAAACTCAGCACAAAATTCGCTGCAACGTGCCTAACACATAATACACGATAAGCAATAGGAGGAAGCCATCCATTATTAGAAGCTTTCAAGGCGGCCTTGATTCCATTGTGCCTATTTGATATCACAAGAATGCCGGACTGATGAGTCATGTGCTGCCGTAGGTGAGACAAAAAAAAACGACTAGGACTCCACATTTTCGCCCTCCATAAGGGCGAAGGCAATAACAATGATATTAGAATTTCCATCCCGAGCAATTGCAACTAGCAATATTCCCCATATTTACCATACAAATGGGTATCATCAATACTAACTAGTGGTTTACAATACATGAATGCCTCGAAATACGGAAAAAATGACTAAAAAAGTCAATGAAAATACGCTGATGACTCGTCAACTCGGCCTCCAAGTTGGGTGAAAATACTATGCACACCTAATACCCATCTTGGCAACTCATTGTAGGCATATTTCCAATCCCCATAAATCTGCGCAATGACCTTTTGCTTAACCAACCAAACCTTCCTATAAGTCGGCCTAAATCTAAAATGTGTCTCTGTTACATTCTGTAGTACCTTGATGGACACAGCTGCATCAACTATGATCATAGGAAGGATGAAAGAAGATATCACATGATAATCAAGCTTCTTGTGATCACCAGAGATTGATGTGGCCAGACATGTATGAGGTCAGTTATACCATCTTACCTCCCAAATACCTTTTCGCTAGCAAAGAGTGATCCGAATCAACCATTGGCAACTGTTTCCAAACTCCTTACACTTTCTATAGTACTTGACATGATCCGATTCCAGCACTCTGTACTCAACCCCATGGCGGATGCTATAAGTCTTCACATATAAGACGACTTTCTCTTTATTCTGAAACTTCTGACCAACTTGAAACTCAGCTAGACCTGCTGTATCTTGTGAATCTCTGACCTCAAATCCAGATTCTACATCCAGAAACCCATGATGTCTAATGGCCTCCAAGTATAAAGTCGAAAAGTGCGGGAGTACTGCTGAGTTCCTGAGCTCGATGCTCTACCATCCCCAACAAGAATTATCCTCCATATATCATCATTGTTATCCTCATCAATCATGGCAGGTTCCATATCATTGTCATCCTGCAGTACATATTCCACGGCATCTGGTTCTCCAACCTCCCAAGAAACCAGGATCATAACAAGAGTATCTGCCATCGCAATAGCAAGTTGGCCAAAAAATCGATTATTACATATTTCTCCATTGTCATCGCGGATTAGATCAGTTGCAAAGGATGGAGTTGCCACCAAAACTGTCGCAAATGCCATTACAGGCACAGATGAAGTCGCAACAACAAGGGTGAACTAAAGGCTGCTGCCATTGCTACTAATTGATTATTCTGATTCGATCTTCTTGAACTAGAGACCACATTTCCAAGCTTGGCCAATGGTTCATGGGTTCTCACCTCGAAAAACTTATGACGACAATGAAATAAAACTTGCAAATCATCGCTACTGTTTAATACAAAGGAGTAGTACTTTGCACCATTGCGAACAAGAGAAATCAAAATTCTATAAAATAACTTCTCTACCTATTTCATTCCATGGAGTCCCAATTTCTGGAGTATAGTATTCTGAAACTCAACAAAACTCGTAAAATATTTGATAAAGACACTCAATAGATTCTTATTAATAAATTTTATTCCCTCGCATTTTTTCTTAATCGTCCCTCTGTAGTGTACTAGAACTAAAAAAATATCTTCACTAGCCATTGTGAGTTTCACTCTAATGAACACTTCACGTTCTGATCCTATTTATATAACACATACTCATCAGTAAATCGAAGTAAATGAATTCGATTTAATCAACTGCATGCGTGTATTAGTAAATCAAATTAATTAGATTTGATTTACTTAGGTTTATCAAATGCAATAAATTGAAATAACTTGTTTCGATTTAAGTAACGTAATGCTCCTCCTCAGTAAATCGAATATAATGGATTTGATTTATATTAATTTGTTGTTACACTAGCTAATCCGAATTAGATGGATTCGATTTATATAAAATCACTGTAAATCGAATTAAATTGCTTTAATTTACATAGTTTTATTGTCAAAACGAGACATACATGTAAGAAGTTTGGATTTAGGACATTCGTGTAAAATCGAAAGTCATTCAGTTTGTTTGTGTGATTTATCCTTTTTTTTTTTACATATATTCTTGAAATAAGTTTAACAATACTTTTTTTATTAATAATTAATAAAAAATATTTAAATATTTTATTTAATTAAAAATAACCAATTTATATTTTATCATTAAATAAAATATCAACATACTAAAAAATAAAAATAAAACTAGATGTCTAAACTTTTTTAAATTAAGTCTCCAACCAAGTTTGTCGCGCACTTCTTTTTCTTTCTACGTATGTGTTGTTAGTTGTTGTTGTTACTACTTCTTCTTTCTCTTTCTCTTCCTCTTCTTCTTCCTCCTCTTTCGTTAACTTCTTCTTCTTCTGGACACTTCTTTCTTCAACGTGGTTGTCGTTGTCGCTATTACCGTCGTCGTTGTGGTAGCCACCACCGTCATCATCGTCGCTGCCACCATTGCCTCCTCATCCTCCTCCTCCTCCTTTTTTTCGTTGTTGTTGCCACCACGCCTTTCTTTTTCTTCCTTTCCATTCTCTTTCATTATCATCATCATGATTATCTTCTTCTTCTCCTCGTATATATGTTTAACAAAGATATTGAATACATAAATTTTGACATACAACACAAAAATTTTAGTACAAAACACAAAAAAAAATTGATACATAATACAGAAAATTTTCTATACTATATCAAATAAATATTTGTACTATATACTACTGTTTTTATGCTATAGCCATAAGTTTATAGATGAAAATCTTCTAAAATGAAGAAGTTAATAAAATAAAAAAAATAAATAAAATGAAGAGTTAATCACTCTTAAATTAAAATAATGTGATATACATTTTATAAAAATTACAAAATCAATAATAATTAATTCTTTACTTTATTATTTTACCAACTTTCTTACCTTAAAAAATCCAAATTCTAAGTTTAATTATGTGTCATTGCAAACTTTAAAATTTATGTGCTAACAAAACACAAAAATAAAAAATCACATGATGGACACGCACATTTTTATTTTTGCTAAATGATGAGCGGATAATTTACGGGGATTGTTTGAGTTTGGACAACTGACGGTTCATCTTGTTGCTCAGATTAGGTAATTTTCTTTTTGTTTTGTTTTCAAATTTTTCAAAAATATTTCTAAAATTTTCTCATCTGTTTTCGAAAAAAAATTAAAAATGTTTTCAAAAATTTTCTTCAGAATTTTTAAGAATGAATTCTAGTGTTTCATGAAGCATGTGAAGCCTGGCTGGCTGTAAAGCCATGTCTAAATTCTTTTGGACTGAGGCTTCCAAAAGATCAGTTCATGAAATTGGATGAGGAATCAACTGTTACATGTCTGAATCTACATGCTGAAGCTTGGCTGGCCATTGGCCATGTCTAGTGTTTTGGATTGGAGCTTTCATTGAAAGCTTGGCTGGCTAGTGAGCCATGTCTAATTCCTGGACTGAAGCTTTAGACTAACATGGCAAGATTCCTGGAATTCATATTAAAAATTTTGGAATCCTTATTTTTCTTTTTCATATAATTTTCGAAAAATATAAAATAAAAATCCAAAAAAAAAAAATTTAGAAAATCAAAAAAAAAAAATCAAAAATATTTTCTGTTTCTTGTTTGAGTCTTGAGTCACATTATAAGTTTGGTGTCACTTGCATATGCATCTTGCATTTTTCGAAAATTCATGCATTCATAGTGTTCTTCATGATATTCAAGTTGTTCTTGGTAAGTCTTCTTGTTTGATCTTGATGATTTTTTTGTTTTGTGTCTTTTCATGTTTATCATATGCATTTTTGAATTCTTAGTGTCTAAGCATTAAAGAATTCTAAGTTTGGTGTCTTGCATGTTTTCTTTGCATTAAAAATTTTTCAAAATTGTGTCTTGATGTTCATCATGACATTCATAGTGTTCTTGGTGTTCATCTTGACATTCATGGCATTCTTGCATACATTCATGTTTTGATCTAAAAATTTCATGCATTGCATATTTTTCATGTTTTCATAAAAATTCAAAAAATCAAAAAAATATCTTTCCCTTTTTCTCTCGTCAAATTCGAAAATTTAGAACCCAAAAGGAGAGTGCAAGGCCATTGACATAAGCGCCATGGCCGAACCTCTGAGGAGAGGAGAGGACGTGAATCCCAAGGAGGAGGACCTCCTGGGACGTCCAGTGATCAATAAGGAGCTTCCCTCTGAGGAACCAAAGGACTCTGAGGCTCATCTAGAGACCATAGAGATTCCATTGAACCTCCTTATGCCCTTCATGAGCTCTGATGAAGATCCCTCTTCTGAAGAGAATGAGGATGTTACAGAAGAGCAAACTGTCAAGTTTCTTGGTGCAATCATGAAGCTAAATGCCAAATTATTTGGCATTGATACTTGGGAAGTTGAACCTCCCTTGTTCAT
>NC_029793.2:136065406-136077148 GCF_000816755.2 Arachis ipaensis | reverse complement strand
GTAAGCTAGAATGATGGCGGCATTCAAGAGAATCCGGAAAGTCTAAACCTTGTCTGTGGTATTCCGAGTAGGATTCAATGACTGAATGACTGTGACGAGCTTCAAACTCGTGAGTGCTAGGCGTTAGTGACAGACGCAAAAGGAGGGTGAATCCTATTCCAGCATGATCGAGAACCGACAGATGATTGGCCGTGCTGTGACAGAGCATGTAAGCATATCTTTCACTGAGAGGAGGGGATGTAGCCACTGACAACGGTGATGCCCTTGCATAAAGCCAGCCATGGAAAGGAGTAAGACTGATTGGATGAAGATAGCAGGAAAGCAGAGGTTCAGAGGAACGAAAGCATCTCCATTCGCTTATCTGAAATTCTCACCAATGAATTACATAAGTATTTCTATCCCTATTCTATTAATTAATTTCAAAAACCTCATTACTATTTTATATCTGCCTGACTGAGATTTGCAAGGTGACCATAGCTTGCTTCATACCAACAATCTCCGTGGGATTCGACCCTTACTCACGTAAGGTATTACTTGGACGACCCAGTGCACTTGCTGGTTAGTTGTATCGAAGTTGTGACAAATTATGAATGTGTAATCACAATTTCGTGCACCACTAAACTTGTACCATTTTAATTGAATTTAGTTACCAAAATTACTTTGGCACATAACATCACCGTATAAAAAATAAATTAATGTAAATATCTCATATCGAGTCTTTACTCTTGAGAAATGGTTACTTAGGAAAAAAGGATAAGGGGATAATAATGGATTTTCACTTGGACACAACTTCCAAAAGGATTGCCAATTCCAACTTCACCTCCAACTACAGCCAACCCTGAAACTAACCACCAACTGAAAAAATCAAACCCAAATCAATTAAAAAGACCAACTGAAAATGTCATAACAAAATTGGAAACCGAAATTTTATAAATAATAAATAAATATTCAACTATGGGATTTGGCGTGTGCATGTCACAGCCATATTTGACTTTAACTAATACATTTCTGTTTTCAATAATATCATTAAATGAAAATTAAGAGAGAGAAGAAAAAAAGCACGTTCTTCTTCTTCCTTCCTTTCTCTTTTGGTGTATAGTTGATAGCAAAAGCATCCACCTTTCACCTAACCCACGTTTCCATTCCTTGATTCCTTTCTTCGCTGTTTTTCTCTCTCTCTAGCTTCTCGCTCTGCTTGGCGTGTGCCTCTTGCAAGTTCTGAAAGGTACACATTTACTCATCTACACTTTTTATTTTCATTTGCCTTATTGGAACCCCTGAAAGATATCATATGCAATTTTTTTAATTTAATAAATTTGATTTTTCTGTATTTTTATGCTGTTGGTGGTTGTTCATTCTCTAGGTCTAAGGCGTGGATTGAATTTGGCATATTTTCGTTTGGGTTGGTTCGCCCTTTTTACTCGTGCAACGAATTAGTTTTGATTTTGGTTCAAGGTTTTGATTTTAACGGTTATTGTTGAAAAAGTTACGATTTTTTCAATTGTTTTGAGTTTAATAGGGAAAATTTGGAGATTGGGTTTGTGTTATTTGAAATGGGCTGTGGTGTTGGGGTTGAATCCAGAAGTTTCATTGGAATTGTCCCTTGAGTTGACTTCTGTGGATGCAGAAGATCTGAGATAACTGAATCTGTTTTGTGGTGATAAAATTTGGAAATGCTCAACTTGATTTAAATATCTAGTTACTCAATGATGTTTATCTCTACAATTGAATTTTTATTTAGTTTGCAAATGTTTTCTCTTTAAAACTTTGGTAATTTAGTTTTGCTTCCCGATATCATATGGAATCAGTATTAACTATTCAACTATTAGGTTTCAAATCATGATCTGGACTTGCTTGAGTTGTGGTTTGTGTGCCTATCTTTTGGTTTTGGCCTCTATGTGATTTGAGAGATTTAGTCTCTTGATTTCTTCAACCATGTAGTGTTAACTTGTTAATTTCACATTGAATAACTGAATCTTCAACAGTAAATATCTATTGCTGATAATTCATGACGTATTTCTTCTTATTTATGCCTTTTGTGCTTTTGCAGCCTAAATTCGAAGCGAAACAATGGATTTCTCTTCAAGAGACATAAATGAGGACTCTATTCTTAGGTGCCCGTTCTTGAGGAACATCAATGAACCTACTAACTTCTCATTTTCTTCTCCTTTGGCTTTCTCCATGCCTGTAAGTTTTCCCTTTGAGTCGTGGTGATTCTCATTGTATCTTTCACAAGCTTTCATTCACGGGTGTTGCTGCCTTCTTGCATACATATTAAGATTGGGAGTGATGTCTATTATGTCTTGTTATTACTTCTTGGATTTATCTACCGTTCAGGCCATAAACATGTGTATTGTAAGCTTAAGCTTCTGTGTCACGAAACAGACTATGCAATTTTTCTTTCTTTTAATCCCTATTTCTCTTTTCTTCCATATAATATCATATGAAATCATCTGTTGTTTGTGGGGCTGTAACTTATTGCTGTAATCACACCATTTACCTGTTACTGTTCTGTCATTACGTTTGATAGTAATCAGCGAAGTTACTTAATATTTTGTTCATACACAGGTGCGTGAAGCTAAAGGTCCAATTTTTGAAGATGGTCCCAATTTTGATTTGGCGTTTAGGCTTTTCCATGGAAGTGATGGTGTCGTCCCCCTATCTGAGAGATCTTTTCGACGTACAGAGAAAGTGAAGCCTGAGGCTCCCTCATCCCAATTCAATCCTTTGGCTGCAAAGGCTGCTACCATTAGTCTGTCATCATTTGGATTTGGTGGGGCTTTTGGTTTTGATGCATTTTCTGAGAAATGGAACAACCAGAAAAGAAAATCCAAATCATCAAAAAATGAGCCTTCTTCACAGGTATATGGCGTATCCAACTTGCTGCTCTAGCCACTTATAAATCATTGGAATTACTTTTGCAATGTTCGTAATCTGTGTTTTCGTGAATCAGGATGGTTCACACCATGAGGCAACAGGCAATGATTGGCTGCAAAATGGTAATTGTCCAATTGCAAAGTCATACCGAGCAGTTAGTAATGTCCTTCCACTTGTCGCAAAGGTTGTACAACTTCCTCCAGGGATGAAATACAAGTGCCCGCCAGCAGTAGTTGCTGCTCGGGCAGCTCTAGCGCGCACCGCGTTTGCAAAGAACCTTCGCCCTCAGTCCCTACCCACAAAAGTTCTTGCGATTGGGATGCTAGGAATGGCTGCTAATGTTCCCTTGGGTGTATGGAGAGAGCATACAAAGAAATTTTCACCCTCATGGTTTGCCGCCGTCCATGCAGCTGTTCCATTCATAGCGATGCTAAGGAAGTCTGTCCTGATGCCCAAATCGGCTATGGCGTTTACTATTGCAGCATCTGTGTTGGGCCAAGTGATTGGATCAAGGGCAGAGAGGTACAGGTTGAAGGCAATCGCCGCAAGAAAACTATCTATACCAGATACCTCTGATGTTGCATCTACTTCTGCCTCAGCTTCGGCTTTGGCTTTGGCTTCGGACAAGTTACAGATTGTTAAAACAAAAGAGAGGCACTGTGGTGAAACAATGGATTGGAATGCAGTGTCTCTTCAGCTTGCTGGACCATCATCAACTGATGTATTTTGTTGATGATTAATTTGTAATCTGAGTGCTGCCTTGCAGTTCCCTTTGTTATCTGAGTGTGTATTTTTTGTTACCCTTCATTCTGTGCTTCCATCTTGACTATGAATGCCATAGTTGGCAGATAAGAAAAATAAAAGTATTGACATGTTTTGTCATTTATAGTGTCTTTATTTGCTTTTGTGCCCAATTTGGAGCATTCCAAGGCATAAATATTAAACATAATGCAACTAGAGAACTTATTGTGTACTTGGATTTGTATGCATTTTCCATTGATTCATTGTCAATGCTCATATACAATTGTGAGTTGGCAAGATGGATATCCTCCGAATGTGAAAGTTTGCAATCTTGTTTGTTAGTACTCATTATTTTATTTAGTAATGATGGTAACACTATTTGTCATAATTCACATTTTTGTGACAAACTTGTTCCCAAATCAATTTGACTGCTTAAGAAAAGTTGTGACAAACTTTCATGGCAAGAAAATTTGATGAATCATTTCGCATACCAGGTATAACATCATTCCTTGGAGTGACGCAATTTTGCAGCTGAGTGAGGCGTGAAGCACATGCAAAGTTGGCAAATAAAATGAGGAACTTTGACTATTCTACCATAGTTGTTGGAGATTATTCAATGCTTGTTGGAAAATCTCAGAAAGTTCCTTGTTTTCAACTATAAACCACCCCCCCGGCGGGCGCCTATAGGCTGTTAAACATGTGTTATCTTGTTCTTCGAAAGATGTCTTGATTGAAAGAAGAAGTTGTAGACTGTGAACCATGAAAAAAAATTAATCAGATAAGTATAATTTTGTGTTAATGATTATGATTATATTTTTGGATTTTTTTATTTCAGACTTAGTAACATTTTTGGCAGTTAGATCTTTTTGCCACATAAATGGATTGGGAGATAAAGATTGGTTAGCCAAGAATAACTTAAACTAGACACAGGTTCTTGATTTTTAGACACCACTTGTTGATTTAGGGTCTCTCTTTGTTGATGACCAAAATGGAGTGCTTGTAGTCTGTACCTCATAAAACTATAATATTCTAACTCTTCTCTCTTTGAGCTTAAGTCTCGTTTAATAATAATAATAATAACTATGTGAAAAGAAGGGTTGAAAGAGTTACGGTTTAAAGAGAAGGGTGTATGTCTCTGATTCTCTGTCGGTGTGTAAATGTGAAAGAAAGTTGATGGCACGCTGAAAGGCTTGACAAATCAAAAGCTGACGAAGGGGAAGCAACGGGTTGGGGATAACAATAATAACAATAATAAGAATAAAATCAAATTGGGTTAGTCTAGTGGTTAGTTTACTAGTTAGTTGGTACCGCGGCAGATTAGTTCTTAGCCTGTATGTCTCTGATTCTCTGTCGGTGTGTAAATGTGAAAGAAAGTTGATGGCACGCTGAAAGGCTTGACAAATCAAAAGCTGATGAAGGGGAAGCAACGGGTTGGAGATAACAACAATAACAATAATTAGAATAAAATCAAATTGGGTTGGTCTAGTGGTTAGTTTACTAGTTAGTTGGTACCGCGGCAGATTAGTTCTTAGCCTGCCGGCTTGGCAATACCGTGGAAAACAAAAAAAATAAAAAATAAAATGATAATAATATCAAATTTAATTTTTTATAGTTCTTATTTTCAATTAATATTCACGAATTTTAAATTTATAAACCAATTTATTTTTGAAAAAAATCAAATACACATCATTTTAAGTCTTAAACCCATATTAATATATTTTATTTATTCACTTTGACTTACAATATGAACTTTTGTTACTTATTTTTGTTTTGTATACCGATCGTACTTCAGGGTGTAACACAACAACATAAAACAAAAGTATGTAAACACAAGAAATAGACGTTTTTGTTGTTTTGAATATTCTAAACGACAATAAAATAAAAACCAACAAATCAAGAATAACATGATTAATAAAATAAAAAAACACGAATAAAAAAATATTTAACCACATTATTAAATGATTAAAGAAGAAAATAGAGTTGTGAAATGAAACTCTAACCAATTTACTTATTATAAAACTAAAATAAATTAATCTTTATTTGTAAGAAAATATTCAGAATCTCAAAAATTGACAATTTTTATTTTTATTAGATAATCTATTCAATAATATAAACTAATCAAATGTACAGCAATTAATCTTTTTTTCTACCTTCCACAATAAAAAAATAATTTTATACTATGTTCAATGAGTAAAAATTAAAGATCAAATACCCAACAACGCAATAAAACAACAAAATAGTTCACACTACAACATAACAAAAAATGTTATTGAACCCAAAATAAAAAAAAAATCTAAAAATATAATCATAATCATTAACACAAAATTATACTTACCTACCAATGCAAGTTGGCACAGATGGATGAGGATCTGTGTCCCTTAACCATCTCTCCCAGTTTGATACTCACTGGAGGATGGGAATAGAACTTACTTGCTTGGGAGGGTCGCCCACTTTGCCTCTGCAGTACCCGAGGGATTAGTCATTGGACTTTCGGCCTAATAGATACCCTGGTGCAAACAAAAAAATATATATACTTATCTAATTAATAGATAATGCATGAGGACCAGCTATTGTAAACATTCCAAGAATGATCACCACTGAAGAACTTTCTTTTATCATTCCATTGGAATGGATTACTGATTATGAGAAAGCTTTTCCAAAAGAACAGGTTGATGTTCATACTACAACACCTCTAACTGTTTTCCAGAAACCAGGAGTAATCAAGCAAACTTCCCTGAGAGGACCATCCTTTAGGAGGATTAATATGATCTCTCCTATTCAGGTGCAAACAACCCATGATTAAGATGATCCACCTGTACATTTCTATGAAAATGACAAACCTGTTTATGTTTCACATATAAATGGCCACTTCATCTGGGATGTTGATCCCTCCATGTGTGATTCCGACTGTGAGTGTACTAACCAATGGAGTGACACTGATGATGAAGATTATGATAAGTGGTGGAGGAACAAGAAAAAGAAGAAGAGATCACAGCAAGCCCATTGCTCATATAAGAGACCTGAGCCCCCTGATAATGCAGATGTGGCACCAATGCTTAGGAAGAAAAGGCTGTCCCAAAAAGGTTCTACAGATTATCTTTATCAGTCAGTCAAAACAATTCCATGCATTGCAACCTTCAGACCTATGAGGATGAATTTTCACTTTTAGTGACCCAGACTGATAAAAAGAAAATCACTAGAAGACCTTATGTAATTCCTCAGGGATTACTCCATATGGACATCAAGTAACAACTCCTCAAGAAGAAGTCCTTAATTGGCACACAGATAATACAATCAGTAAAAATAAAGTATTAGTCCGAATAGACCACATTCTTGATGCTCTTGTAGAAAAAACTGAAGGTCTTTTAGCACAACTAGGTTCTGTGGCAGAACAAGTTGCTGAACTCAAAAACCGGCTCTCTACACAGGCTTTTCAACTTCACTAAGAACTCAAAACCTATATTGATAATAGGTACTTTGGCCCAGAGTTCCATAAGAAAAGTAGAGAACTGGACCAAGTTAAAGCGCAACTTCGCCAGATTGAGATGGACAGAGATAAAATAGCTGCACCTCAGGCTTTGGCTATCGACCCATTATCCATGTACCTAAACCATATCCATCATATTCACCTGTTCTGTTTCCCTCAACATATTCACCATCTGAAACCCCAGATTATGAATCCATCTTCAAACCAACTTATCATTTAGCCAGACAAGTCAACACCAAAAAATCTGTCTCTCCTCAAGGACAATGCTTTTCATATCAGTCACAGCCATCTCTCCAACCCAGACCTCGTCCTCCTTGAAAGCCAGAAAATTTTTTCAGAGAAGATACACCATTTAATGCCCCTACAAAAGATAAGAGCATCAAAGAAGGGTCACCTGTACCAAGCCGAACAATTAATACCCTTACACTGGATAATCAATCACACACTGAAGAAATCATTGATGAATCTGGTGATGAAACTGCTGAATCTAGTGAAGAAACTGCTGAATGGTCCAAAGAAGACTATGAATCAAACCTTTTAGCAATAGCCATGGTCAACCCTGTAGAAGAAGAAGAGGAAGAAATAACCTCTAAAAGAGATGAACCAGCAGCTTCAGTTAATCCTTCACAGACAGGATCTTCTGAAGTAAAAACTCCTAACAAATGGTTCACCTTTGATGATATCCCGCCACAAGATACAGAAAAAAGTTAAATGAATTTGGTGCTTGGATTGAAACTACCATGGCCAATCCAAATCTTTCAAGCAGACAAGTCCTTGCAAATTTTATAAATCGGATGACTGGCAATCTCCGAGAATGGGTTAACAACCTTTCTGAGTATGAAAGACTCCAGCTCATTAATAGTACAACTTCCCAGTTTTTGGGGATACTACACCAAGAATTCTTGGGAGATATTACAATTATCTAGAAAAGAAATTTCCAAGAGTATTTTGAAATGAAGTGCTGCTCACTCAACAGAAAGGACTTGGAAAAACATTACAAGAGGATGGGTGCTAAATATTATCCTCTTGGAGGAAATAATAATCCACCACTCAAATAAGTCTTCATGGCATCCCTGCTAGATAAACTTCAGCCAGAATTACAAAGGATGATGATGACTCTTCGTAAAGAAGTAGCTACCACCACCATTGGAGAAATATATCAGCTGGCTCTAGCTGCTCTGGATAAACTGTGTGAACAACAACAGATGTTTAAAAGACTCAATCAAAATTTAGGCAAACTTAGAGGAGCATGCAGTAAGTCCTACTTGAAGATCAAATGCAAAGAACCTAGCATATGTGAATGTAAGCCAAAAAATAAGATATATTGGCAGCAGCAGTCTAGAACATTCCAACAGAAGATATTCAGAAGGGGTAGAAGAAAGCAAAGATCTTACCGTTACTTCAAAAGAAGAAAACACCATACCAAAAAGTCAAACAAATACTTCATTTGCAGAAAACATGGTCACTTTGCTAAATCATGTCCCAATAAGACAAAGAAGGAAATAAAAATGCTTCAATCTCTAATGGATACAGCCTCCATAGAAGATGAAGAAGATCTTGAATCAGTACTTGAAGAACAAGAAGGCAAAGAAGGTGAGACCCAATATGTTTTCAAAGATTCTGGGAGCATTTCATAACCTCCCACCAAACAGGTCAATTTTTTTCCATAGCCTCCATCGCTTCCATCACCACAAGAATTCCCAAAGGATCAGACACCCCAAAAGAAGAACTTGGATATCTTGGATCCTTGGGAATAAAACAGATTGATGGCACTCCCCGGCCTCACTTTGATTTAAAAATCAAGACATCCATTTATGACAAACCAATAAGAGCTGTTGCGCTAATGGATACTGGATCTTGTGCCACTGTCCTAAAACCACATGTCTTACCAAAAGAAATGTGGGCGCCTTTTTCTAAGAAATTTGCGGAAGCTAACAGCGAAGTCTTCACCATCAATCTCATTTACAAAAAACTCATTGGATTGGAAATATTTGCAGGCCAGACTACGTGGATCAGGGTATTGGGAAGTTATCTCCCAGACAAAGATGTCATGTTTGGATTTGATGCCTTTTTCCGAACACATGGACTGCATATCAAACCCGCTGGCCTAAGTGACAAAGGGCAGTTCTTGCCGTTTACATGGATACAAAGCATCCTTGAAATTCAAGAAGCTCCAAAAGCATATAAGAAAGTCCAGCAATAACTCCTTAATGCCTGTTGTGACAGTCATGATCAATTCAACCATCCCACGCCTTTGTGGAAAATTCCAAATTTTTATGTTCGTCTTCCTTTTAAAAAGAATGAGGACATCAACCGAATAAAGGCCACACACTCGGGAATGAATCCTGAAGATCTCAGGTTGGCAAGAGCTAAATGTGCAGCCCTTCTCGTTCAAGGACTCATTGAACCAACCGATTCTAACTGGGCATGTCAAGCCTTTTATGTTAAAAAAAGGGTCGAGAAAAATAGAGGAAAAAAGAGGTTTGTTATTGATTATAAGCCACTCAAAGTCTTTTTGCAAGATGACAAATTTCCTCTGCCAAGAATCTTGGTTATTACACAAAGACTAAGTGGAGCAAAAATATTCAGCAAGTTTGACTTAACGACTGGTTTTTGGAAAATAGGGCTCCATCCTGAAGATAGATACAAAACAGCATTCTGTATCCCTGAGGCCCAATATCAGTGGATGATAATGCCATTCGGACTCAAAATAACCCCATCTCTCTTTCAGAAGGCAATGACCAAAATCTTTGAGCCCATTCTATATTCCACACTTATTTACATTGATGACATCCTATTGTTCTCAAAGGATGATGAAGCCCATAAGGCGTTCTTAGCCCAATTCATCAAATTGTCAGAAATCAAGGAATCATGCTATCATTAAAAAAGAGCTCCCTTGCCAAAACAAAAATTGAATTCCTCGAAAAGATCTTTGAAGACGGATTTTTTCAGCCAGGGGATCATATTGCTAAGGAGTTAATCCATTTTCCTGATGAAAACATTACGGTCAAACAAGTTCAACAATTCTTGGGAATTGTAAATTATATCAGAGAATTTATTCCAGATGTGACCAGACACACCAGCCAGCTGTCAAAACTCTTGAAAAGAAAACCCCCACCATGGGGACTTGAACAAACTACAACTGTCAAAACCCTGAAGAAGATAGCACAAGACCCCCCACCTCTAAAGATCCCTAGCATAGAAAAAAGGATATTGCAGACAGATGTTAGTGATGAATTCTGGGGAGTTGTGTTACTTGAGGAAATTGATGGGATAAGACACTACTGTGCGCATGCTAGTGGAAAGTTTAAAGAATTAGAAAAGTACTACCGTGCCACTTACAAAGAAATCCTTGCTATCAAAAAAGGGATAGAAAAATTCAATTTCCACATCAGTTCTTATCATTTCACTGTGGAAATAGATAACACCTCTTTTCCATCAATGCTGGAAATCAAGAAAAAGATTTTGCCAGACTCTCAGCTCTTACGATGGAAAGACTGGTTTTTCCATTATAAATTTGAAGTGAAACACATAAAGGGACACCAAAACACACTTGCTGATTTCCTGTCTAGGCCTACCAAAGAACCAATCCCAAAACAAATCCATTACATTTGCACTATGAGTACACACAATCCTTCATACACCATTCTGTTTCCTGATTGTCCACTCCACAAAAGTCCATACAGAAGAAAGATTGATCCTTTTCCTCTCAAAGTAAGACTCCAGGCAGAGTTTTAAATAGATTGCCTAGCCAGACAAACCTTGTTCTACTGGCTACACCAGCTTCTTATCATAACCCACATCCATCCGAACCCAAGGTACTTCAACATAAATACACCTTTCTGCACTATACCAATAATCCAAGGACCTATACCAGAGGAAATGATGTGGTATATCTGGGCTCTCTCTTTTACATACACATGTGTCATTATAGTACCGATCTTCCCTATATAACATATCTTGTGTAATAGCACTCAAGCACAATCCCATTTAGTCCGGTTATTCTCTATGTATGCTCCACTTGATGCATGGGGAGGAATGTTATATAACATGCTCGACCGACATCAACTGTGGGATAAATGGTGCACGAAATTACAATCACACTTTTGCAACTCCGCACAACTAACCAGCAAGTGCACTAGGTCGTCCAAGTAATACCTTACGTGAGTAAGGGTCGATCCCACGGAGATTGTCGGCTTGAAGCAAGCTATGGTTATCTTGTAACTCTTAGTCAGGATATCAATAATTCTCAGATTTAATTGTAAAAAGTAAAAGAACATGAAATAAATACTTGTTATGCAGTAATGGAGAACAGGTTGAGGTTTTGGAGATGCTTTGTCTTCCAAATCTCTGCTTTCCTACTGCCTTCTTCTTCATGCACGCAAGGCCCCTTCCATGGCAAGCTTTATGTTGGGCATCACCGTTGTCAATGGCTACTTCCCGTCCTCTCAGTGAAAATGTTCTAAATGCACTGTCACCACACAGCTAATCATCTGTCGGTTCTCGATCATGTCGGAATAGGATCCATTGATCCTTTTGCGTCTGTCACTACGCCCAACACTCGCTGAGTTTGAAGTTCGTCACAGTCATCCCTTCTCGGATCCTACTCGGAATACCATAGACAAGGTTTAGACTTT
>NC_029793.2:136053727-136065157 GCF_000816755.2 Arachis ipaensis | reverse complement strand
AATCTTAGATTAGAAACCCAAGAGATACACATTCAAGCTTGATTGCATGTAGAACGGAGGTGGTTGTCAGGCACGCATTCATAGGTGAGAATGATGATAATTGTCACGGATCATCACATTCATCAGGTTGAAGTGCGAATGAATATCTTAGAATAGAAGCAAGCGTGATAGAATGGAAAACAGTAGTAATTGCATTAATTCATGAAGAACAGCAGAGCTCCTCACCCCCAACAATGGGGTTTAGAGACTCATGCCGTAGAAGATACAATATGAAACGTGTAAAGTGTCATGAGGTACAAGATGAATCACTAAAAGTAGTTTTTATAGTAAACTAGTGACCTAGGATTACAGAAAATGAATAAGCTAGGGTGTTTAGTGTAAAAATCCACTTCTGGTGTCCACTTGGTGTGTGCTTGGGCTGAGAATTGAAGCTTTCATGTGTAGAGACTTTTCTTGGAGTTAAACGCCAGTTTTTGTGCCAGTTTGGGCGTTTAACTCCAGCTTTTATGAGAATTCTTAAGCTGACTTGGAACACCGGTTTGGTCCATCAAATCTTAGGCTTAGTATAAACTATTATATATTGCTGGAAAGCCCAGAATGTCTACTTTCCAACGCAATTAAGAGCGCACCAATTGGGCTTCTGTAGCTCCAGAAAATCCACTTCGAGTGCAGGGAGGTCAGAATCCAACAGCATCTGTAGTCCTTTTCAGCCTCTGAATCAGATTTTTGCTCAGGTCCCTCAATTTCAGCCAGAAATACCTGAAATCACAGAAAAACACACAAACTCATAGTAAAGTCCAGAAAAGTAAATTTTAAATAAAAACTAATAAAAATATAATAAAAACTAACTAAAATATACTAAAAACATACTAAAAACAGTGCTAAAAAGCGTATAAATTATCCGCTCATCACAACACCAAACTTAAATTCTTGCTTGTCCCCAAGCAACTGAAAATCAAATAGGATAAAAAGAAGAGAATATACAATGAATTCCAAAAACATCTATGAAGATCGGTATTAATTAGATGAGCGGGGCTTTTAGCTTTTTGCCTCTGAACAGTTTTGGCATCTCACTTTATCCTTTGAAGTTCAGAATGATTGGCTTCTATAGGAAATCAGAATCCAGATAGTGTTATTGATTCTTCTAGTTAAGTATGTTGATTCTTGAACACAGCTACTTTATGAGTCTTGGCCGTGACCCTAAGCATTTTGTTTTCCAGTATTACCACCGGATACATAAATGCCACAGACACATAACTGGGTGAACCTTTTCAGATTGTGACTCAGCTTTACTAGAGTCTCCAATTAGAGGTGTCCAGAGCTCTTAAGCACACTCTTTTTACTTTGGACCACGACTTTAACCGCTCAGTCTCAAATTTCACTTGACACCTTCACGCCACAAGCAAATGGTTAGGGACAGCTTGGTTTAGCCGCTTAGGCCAGGATTTCATTCTTGAGGGCCCTCCTATCCACTGATGCTCAAAGCCTTGGATCCTTTTTATTACCCTTGCCTTTTAGTTTAAAGGGCTATTGGCTTCTTCTGCTTGCTTTTTCTTTCTTTTTCTCTATTTTTTTTTCGCATATCATCCTCTCTTTTTTTTTATTCACTGCTTTTTCTTGCTTCAAGAATCAATTTTTTTTATTTTTCAGATTATCAATAACATTTCTCCTTTTCCATCATTCTTTCAAGAGCCAACAATTTTGACATTCATAAACAACAAATTCAAACATATGCACTGTTCAAGCATTCATTCAGAAAACAAGAGTATTGCCACCACATCAAAATAATTAAACTGTTTTAAAATTTGAAATTCATGTACTTCTTTTTCTTTTTCAATTAAAAATACTTTTTAATTAAGAAAGGTGATGGATTCATAGGACATTCATAGCTTTAAGACATAAACTTTAAATTTTATTAATCATGGAATGACAATAAGACTCAAAAATAAATATAAGAGCACTCTAATAATAATAGAAGACGGAAAATAAAAAAAAATAGAAAAATAAATGACTCTCATAAATAAGCCTCCCTTTGACCATGGTTCGGTAGGTATGAAAGGCGGTTCCAGTTATTCTCTGCTTATCTGTTAGCCACAGATTTGAGTAGAATTCCTGAACTATGTTTCTTCCAACCTTTGTTTCAGGATTAGCTAGAATTTCCCATCCTCTGTTTCGAATTTGCTCTTGGATCTCTGGATATTCATCTTCTTTCAGATTGAATTTAACTTCCGGGATCACTGACCTCAGACACATTATTTTGTGGTAATGGTCTGCATGTTCTTTGGTTAGGAACCTCTCTTGATTCCAAAGACTCTTTGGAGTATTCTCTTTCTTGCCTCTTGATTTGGTTTGTTTTTCCTTAGGTGCCATGATCTTGATGAGTCTTAGCTCAGTGATCACGGAAAAACACACCAAACTTAGAGGTTTGCTTTCCCTCAAGCCAAAGAAAGGAAAGGGGAGAGAGAGGAGAAGAGGCAAATTCGAATGGTGGAGAGGAGGGGATGGCCGAATGTATATTTATAGGAGGAGGGGAGGGATTTTGAAAAATTTGAAAGAGATATGATATAGAGATATGATTGATGGAAGAAAATAAAATCATGATATGAAAAAGATGAGATTTTTTTTAATTGAAAAAGATATAAAGATGTTAAATCTGAAAATTTGGTTATCCATCTAAGAATTAAGAGATGATATGATGAGTTGAAAAAGATTTGGAAAGAAATTAAGAAGATAATTGAGTTTTTGAAGAAGATTTGGGAAGGATTTGAAAGAAAATTGAAAATAGATTTAGAAAATTTTTGAATTTTTGAAAATTGAGGGTGAATGATGAAAGTTTGAAACATGTTTATGCAGAAAAGTATGAGTCAAAACATGAAAATTTGAAAAAATTTGAAGTTGGAAAAAAAATCTCCTCCCCCTGCCATTCTGGCATTAAATGCCCAAAATGCCCTTTACTGGCATTTTCTTGTCAGCAAGCTCCTTTTCTCTGCTTTTTGCACTGAATCCTTCTGTAACTCTGTGAATTCCTTCAGTTTTGATGATTAACCTTTGAAGAAAATGTATATCAAACTTCTACAAGTATTAATTAAAACAAATAACCTGCTAATGGCTGGGTTGCCTCCTAGCAAGCGCTTCTTTATTGTCTTTAGCTAGACTTTTACTGAGCTTCATTCAAGCCTCAGTTTTGAGCATTCTTGCTCAAAATTATTTTCAAGATAATGTTTGATTCTCTATCCATTAACAATGAACTTTTTGTCAGAATCAATATCTTGAAGCTCAACATATCCATATGGTGACACTCCACACAAGCTGGTATGGAGAGGTTCCTATAGGAGTCTTGAATGCTGTTCTGTATGCCCACAGAGCATCATCCAAGCTCTTTGCCCAATCCTTTTTATGGGCAATTACAGTCCGTTCCAGGATTCTTTTTAGCTCTCTATTAGACATTTCAGCCTGTCCATTTGTCTGTAGATGATACGGAGTTGCTACTTTGTGGCTAATTCCATATCGGACCATAGCAGAGTAAAGCTGTTTATTGCAGAAATGGGTGCCCCCATCACTGATTAGTACTCTGGGAACACCAAATCTGCTGAAAATATGTTTCTGGAGGAACTTCAGCACAGTCTTGGTATCATTAGTGGGTGTGGCAATTGCCTCCACCCATTTAGATACGTAGTCTACTGCTACCAGAATGTAGGTGTTTGAGTATGATGGTGGGAAAGGACCCATGAAGTCAATACCCCATACATCAAACAACTCAATCTCTAGGATCCCTTGTTGAGGCATGGCGTAACCATGAGGCAAGTTGCCAGCTCTTTGGCAACTGTCACAGTTACGCACAAACTCTCGGGCATCTCTATAGAGAGTAGGCTAGTAGAAGCCACATTGGAGGACTTTAGTGGCTGTGCGCTCACTTCCGAAATGTCCTCCATACTGTGATCCATGGCAATCCCATAGGATCTTCTGTGCCTCCTCTCTAGGGACGCATCTGCAGATCATTCCGTCTGCACATCTCTTAAAGAGATATGGTTCATCCCATAAGTAGTACTTTGCATTAGAAATTAGTTTTTTCTTTTGTACCATGCTGTACTCCTGGAGTATGAACCTCACAGCTTTATAATTTGCAATGTCTGCAAACCATGGTGCTTCCTGAATTGCAAAGAGTTGTTCATCTGGAAAGGTCTCAAAGATCTCAATAGAAGGGAGGGACGCCCCAACTACTGGTTCTATCCGGGACAGGTGATCAGCTACCTGATTCTCTGTCCCTTTTCTGTCTCTTATTTCTATATCAAACTCTTGCAGAAGCAACACCCATCTTATGAGCCTGGGTTTTGAATCCTGCTTTGTGAGTAAATATTTAAGAGCAGCATGGTCAGTGTACACAATCACTTTTGATCCTACTAAATAGGATCTAAACTTGTCAAGCATCTCTTTTTCTGTGGTTGTGTAATTCTTCTGTGCATCATTTAGAACACGACTGGCATAGTAAATGACGTGCAGAAGCTTGTTATGCCTTTGTCCCAACACTGCACTAATGGCATGGTCACTGGCATCACACATTAATTCGAATGGTGATGTCCAGTCAGGTGCAGAGATGACTGGTGCTGTGACCAGCTTGGCTTTCAGGATTTCAAACACCTGCAGACACTCTGTGTCAAACACAAATGGCATATCAGCAGCTAGTAGGTTGCTCAGAAATTTTGCAATTTTTGAAAAATCCTTTATGAACCTCCTATAGAATCCTGCATGCCCCAGAAAGCTTCTGATTGCCTTAACATTAGCAGGTGGTGGTAATTTTTCAATTACCTCTACCTTGGCTTGATCCACCTCTATTCCCTTGCTTGAAATTTTGTACCCAAGGACAATTCCTTCAGTCACCATAAAGTGACATTTTTCCCAGTTTAAGACCAGGTTAGTCTCTTGGCACCTTTTCAGGACAAGTGCTAGATGATCAAGACAGGAGCTGAATGAGTCTCCAAATACTGAGAAGTCATCCATGAAGACTTCCAGGAACTTTTCTACCATATCAGAGAAGATAGAGAGCATGCACATCTGAAAGATTGCAGGTGCATTGCACAGACCAAAAGGCATTCTTCTGTAAGCAAATACTCCAGATGGATATGTGAATGCTGTTTTCTCTTGGTCTTGAGGATCCACTGCAATTTGGTTGTAGCCTGAATAGCCATCCAAAAAGCAGTAGTATTCATGGCCTGCTAGTCTCTCTAGCATTTGGTCTATGAATGGTAAAGGAAAATGATCCTTTCTGGTGGCTGTATTGAGCCTTCTGTAGTCAATACACATGCGCCACCATGTAACTGTTCTTGTGGGAATCAGTTCAATCTTTTCATTATGAATCACTGTCATGCCTCCCTTCTTGGGGACAACTTGGACAGGGCTCACCCAGGGGCTATCATAAATAGGATAAATAATCCTAGCCTCTAGTAACTTAGTGACCTCTTTCTGCACCACCTCCTTCATGGCTGGATTTAGCCGCCTCTGTGGTTGAACCACTGGCTTAGCATCATCCTCCAATAGGATCTTGTGCATGCATCTTGCTGGGCTAATGCCCTTAAGATCACTTATGGACCACTAAAGAGCTGTCTTGTGTGTCCTTAGCACTTGAATTAGTGCTTTCTCTTCCTGTGGATTTAAAGCAGAGCTTATGATCACTGGAAAAGTGTCACCCTCTCCCAGAAATGCATATTTCAGGGATGGTGGTAGTGGTTTGAGCTCAGGTTTAGGAGGTTTCTCCTCTTCCTAAGGGATTTTTAGAGGTTCTTTTATTTTCTCTAGTTCCTCCAAATCAGGCTGAACATCCTTAAAGATGTCCTCTAGCTCTGATTCAAGACTCTCAGTCATATTGATCTCTTCCACCAAAGAGTCAATAATATCAATGCTCATGCAATCATTTGATGTTTCTGGATGCTGCATAGCTTTGACAGCATTTAACTTGAACTCATCCTCATTGGCTCTCAGGGTCACTTTCCCTTTTTGTACATCAATAAGAGTTCGTCCAGTTGCTAGGAAAGGTCTTCCTAGAATGAGAGTTGCACTCTTGTGCTCCTCCATTTCCAGCACTACAAAGTCAGTGGGAAAGGCAAATGGCCAACCTTGACAATCATGTCCCCAATTATGCCTGATGGATATTTAATGGAGCCATCAGCAAGTTGAAGACAAATCCGGGTTGGTTTGACTTCTTCAGTCAACCCAAGCTTTCTGATAGTAGATGCAGGTAGTAGGTTGATACTTGCTCCAAGGTCACATAGAGCTGTCTTAGTACAAGCACCCTCTAATGTGCATGGTATCATGAAGCTTCCTGGATCTTGAAGCTTTTCTGATAAGCTTTTCAGAATGACTGCACTGCATTCTTCAGTGAGAAACACTTTTTCAGTTTCTCTCCAATCCTTCTTATGACTTAAGATCTCTTTCATGAACTTAGCATAAGAGGGTATTTGCTCAAGTGCCTCTGCAAACGGGATCTTTATCTCAAGAGTCCTGAGATAGTCTGCAAAGCGGGCAAATTATTTGTCCTGTTCCGCTTGGCGGAGTTTCTGAGGATAAGGCATCTTGGCTTTATATTCTTCAACCTTAGTTGCTGCAGGTTTATTCCCTACAGAAGTGGTTGGAGAAGCCTTCTTAGAGGGGTTACTATCAGCACTTGCAGGTGTCTAATCCCTCATTAGCGTTTGAACGCCACAACTGGGTAAGGAATGGGCGTTCAACGCCAACTTTTCTCCCTTTTCTGGCGTTTGAACGCCAGAATTATTCCTCTCTGGGCCCTTGCTGTCCTCAGAGGGATTTTGGGCAGTGGTTTGGTCATCCTCTGTCAATTGTTTCTTTCTTGGCTTTTTACTATTTTGAGCTGAATTATTCAATGTCTTCCTGCTCCTTAGTTGAAGAGCTTGGCATTCTTCTGTTATCTGTTTAGATAGCTGCTGTCTTGTCTGATTTAATTGTGCTTCTATATTCTTGTTAGCATTTTTATTGTCTTGGAGCATCTCTTTAAATTCTGCTAATTGTTTTGTCATAAGGAGTAATTGCTGATTAAGTTCAACAATCTATTCTTGAGGATTAGGATTAATAGTTACTGCCATAGCCTCTTCTTTTATGGAGGACTCACTGTTTGAGTACAGATGTTGATTTCTAGCAACTGTATCTATGAGTTCTTGAGCCTCTTCAATTATTTTTCTCATGTGTATAAATCCACCAGCCGAATGATCTAGAGACATTTGAGCTCTTTCTGTAAGCCCATAGTAGAAGATGTCTAACTGTACCCACTCTGAAAATATTTCAGAGGGGCATTTTCTTAGCATCCCTCTGTACCTCTCCCAGGCATTATAAAGGGATTCATGATCCTCTTGTTTAAAGCCTTGGATGTCCAGCCTTAGCTATGTCATCCTTTTTGGAGGGTAAAATTGATTCAGGAATTTGTCTGATAACTGTCTCCATGTTTTTATGCTTGCTGTGGGTTGGTTATTTAACCACCTCTTAGCTTGATTTTTTACAGCAAATGGAAATAGTAATAACCTGTAGACATCCTGATCCACTTCTTTATCACGTACTGTGTCAGCAATTTGTAAGAATTGTGCCAGAAACTCAGTAGGTTCTTCCTGTGGAAGACCAGAATACTGGCAATTTCGCTGCACCATGATAATGAGTTGAGGATTTAGCTCAAAACTGCTTGCTTTGATGGGAGGTATACAGATGCTACTTCCATATGCAGCTGTAATGGGGTTAGCATATGACCTCAGAGTCCTTCTGAACTGTTTACTTCCACTTAGGTCCATGATGGAGAAAGGGAGATGATGTGGATTTACAAATAAAATATATTTTTGTTTTTATTTTATTTTAATTAAAATTAACCGAATAAAATGAAACCAAATAAATGAAAAAAAGAATAAAAATTTCGAAAATTAAGAGAAAAAGTAAAAAGATAAATAATTCGAATGCTCAAATGGCTAATTAAATAAAAAGATTTGAAAAATTCTGGATATGGTTTTCAAAAATTAGAAGAAAATGAAATAAAAGCAAATTGAAAACTAAATTAATTAATTGATTAAAAAGATTTTGGAAATTAGTAATCAAAAAGATATGATTGAAAATTATTTTGAAAAAGATATGATTGAGTTAGAATTTTGACTTGACTAAAAAAAAAGATATGATTTTGAAAATCTTTGACTAATTTAATGCAAAATTTTGAAATTTATGAATAAAATATGGAAAAGATATTTTTTTATTTTTAAATTTTAATGAGGAAAGAGAAAAACAACAAAATGACACTAAACTTAGAAATTTTAGATCAAAACAAAGAGAACAAACAAGAAAACTTTGAATGTCAGGATGAACACCAAGAACACTTTGAAGATCAAAATGAACACCAAGAACAAATTTTTGAAAAATTTTTAAGTAAATAAAAGCACAAAAACACCAAACTTAAAATATTTTTAGAAAATAAAACACAAATTTTCGAAAATTTAAAGGAAAACACAAAGAAGACACCAAACTTAGAATTTTTAAAGATCAAGAAAAGACTAGGAACAAGCAAATTCGAAAAATTAAAAGAAAATAAAAGCATGCAATTGACATCAAACTTAAAATATGAAACTAAGCTCAAATAAAAGACTCTAAACCAAAATAAATTATTCCTAATCTAAGCAACAAAATAAACCGTCAGTTCTCCAAACTCGAACAATCCCCGGCAACAGCGCCAAAAACTTGGTGCACAAAATTACAATCACACTTTTGCAACTCCGCACAACTAACCAGCAAGTGCACTAGGTCGTCCAAGTAATACCTTACGTGAGTAAGGGTCGATCCCACGGAGATTGTCGGCTTGAAGCAAGCTATGGTTATCTTGTAACTCTTAGTCAGGATATCAATAATTCTCAGATTTAATTGTAAAAAGTAAAAGAACATGAAATAAATACTTGTTATGCAGTAATGGAGAACAGGTTGAGGTTTTGGAGATGCTTTGTCTTCCAAATCTCTGCTTTCCTACTGTCTTCTTCTTCATGCACGCAAGGCCCCTTCCATGGCAAGCTTTATGTTGGGTATCACCGTTGTCAATGGCTACTTCTCGTCCTCTCAGTGAAAATGTTCCAAATGCACTGTCACCGCACGGCTAATCATCTGTCGGTTCTCGATCATGTCGGAATAGGATCCATTGATCCTTTTGCGTCTATCACTACGCCCAACACTCGCGAGTTTGAAGCTCGTCACAGTCATCCCTTCTCAGATCCTACTCAGAATGCCACAGACAAGGTTTAGACGTTTCGGATCTCAGGAATGGCCACCAATAATTCTAGCATATACCACGAAGGTTCCAATCTTAGATTAGAAACCCAAGAGATACACATTCAAACTTGATTTCATGTAGAACGGAGGTGGTTGTCAGGCACGCGTTCATAGGTGAGAATGATGATGATTGTCACGGATCATCACATTCATCAGGTTGAAGTGCGAATGAATATCTTAGAATAGAAGCAAGCGTGATAGAATGGAAAGCAGTAGTAATTGCATTAATTCATGAAGAACAGCAGAGCTCCTCACCCCCCAACAATGGGGTTTAGAGACTTATGCCGTAGAAGATACAATATGAAACGTGTAAAGTGTCATGAGGTACAAGATGAATCACTAAAAGTAGTTTTTATAGTAAACTAATGACCTAGGGTTACAGAAAATGAGTAAGCTAGGGTGTTTAGTGTAAAAATCCACTTCCGGGGCTCACTTGGTGTGTGCTTGGGCTGAGCATTGAAGCTTTCATGTGTAGAGACTTTTCTTGGAGTTAAACGCCAGATTTTGTGCCAATTTGGGCGTTTAACTCCAGCTTTTATGCCAGTTCTGGCGTTAAACGCTAGAATTCTTAAGTTGACTTAGAACGCCGGTTTGGGCCATCAAATCTTGGGCAAATTATGGACTATTATATATTGCTGGAAAGCCCAGGATGTCTACTTTCCAACGCAATTAAGAGCGCGCCAATTGGGCTTCTGTAGCTCCAGAAAATCCACTTCGAGTGCAGGGAGGTCAGAATCCAACAGCATCTGCAGTCCTTTTCAGCCTCTGAATCAGATTTTTGCTCAGGTCCCTCAATTTCAGCCAGAAAATACCTGAAATCACAGAAAAATACACAAACTCATAGTAAAGTCCAAAAAAGTGAATTTTAAATAAAAACTAATAAAAATATAATAAAAACTAACTAAAATATACTAAAAACATACTAAAAACAGTGCTAAAAAGTGGATAAATTATCCGCTCATCAATAAACCTTCTCAGGCAAAACAAAAATTCGGTTGTTTTGTCACTTTACAGAGGAGTTATTTTACTGGAGGAGACCCACACACCATGAACATGATTGATATTGTTGGATACTCTACAACGTGGCCCACAGATGAAAAGACAGTCTTGAATGTCTTGGCCAAATACCTTTGTCAACTTTGACAACCTGGAATATATGGAGAAAGAGATACAGTCGAAGGACTCCCATTCCAAACAGATATTCCGCCAATAACACTCAAAGAGTTTCAATCTAGATTCATAACCTCATGAATAATTAATCAGTTTGGACAATACTCTTTTTACGCTCCAAGAGATCAACCTAGCACATCCAAGCGTATCCCAACAACAAACAGAAATTCTGATGAAGATCTAAATTTTGAAGATCTAAATGGAAGAGTATATGCCTTACCACCAAGCCCAACCAAAATTGATGCAGGGATATCCAATGACACTGAAGGCCCATACTCAGACTCATATGACACATATCTACAAGATGCTCAAGATCCAAATGAAGGAAACACTGAAGATTCGTTTACCTATTTACAGGACCTAGATATGGATTTTAGAGCAGTCAATTTGGCCTCTGATGATACGTCATCTTTCTCAGACGATGACGGGACCCTTCCAGAAGACTATTTTAAGCCGTCCATTTACTAAAGACAATGTCCCCACTATGTATAATTATTGAGTGCACTAGAATAAAGTGACCTCCGTCACTTATCTAGGTAAAGTCAGAAAGAGATAAGGCTTATCCTTGTCTTCCAGCTAGCATTGTATGATAGGTTTGTTTAAATTCTGTAAGATATTGCTGTCATCTCGAGACCTTTATAAAAGGAGGAGCTCACCCCAGTTGTAATCGGATCTCAAAGAACATTGTAATATAACCACTTTTTCTATCTAACAAAATGTTCTAAATCTCTCTTTTCTCTCTGAAAGCTTAGCTAGTGTTATTTCCTTCTTCCTTATCTAGTGAAAAAAGGACTCGATGTTATAATATGAAATTTTGCTCTCGATACAATGTTTGAAAAAGTGACAGGGATAAGCATTCAAAGATATTATAGTATCAATCTCCTGAACTATTGGAGATCTACCCCTGTGTAACTTTTGTAAAGAATTTTATAATTTGACAAATATATATATATTTTAAAAATATTA